>NC_060142.1:429452004-429755486 GCF_021461385.2 Schistocerca piceifrons
GCTCTGGATAGTTCTTTGGGATACACTTTATTAAGGGCCGTTGACGCGCTGTCCTTGTTAGCATTATGGCGCAAATGTTGCAACGCCTGTGCTTGTATGGTTGGTGGCGTCTAATTGGAGGATAGTGTGTAGAGCCAATGACGAGCGCTTAGCCGGAAAACACGTGTAACTCGCGCTATTTCTTCAGAAATTAATTTGGTCGTGTTTGATGTGATGTATAAAGTTTCTGTCTAAAGTTACATATTGGATCCCCCCTGCCGAATCTAATATAACGTTGAGTAAATAACATGCAATTGGTTGTAGTATATAACTTGACGTTTTCTTGAGACATACTCATGGTCTGATACACTTATTTATTTTGATTAAACAGTTATTAACGCTATTCTGTAAATTACGGATCTATATTAACGACATAGGAGACTATCTGGTTAGCCCCCTTCGATTATTTGCTGTCATTTACCGTCTTGTAAAGTCATCGGACGACCAAAATGAATTGCAAAATGATTTACATAAGATATCTGTGTGGTGCGAAAAGTGGCACTTGACCCTGAATAAAGAAAAGTGCAAAGTTATTCACATGAGTACTAAAAGAAATCCTCTAAATTTCAATTATGCGATAATTCACACAAATCTGAAGGCTATAAATTCAACTAAATACTTAAGGATTACAATTACAAATAACCTAAGTTGGAACGATCACATAGACAATGTTGTAGGTATAGCAAACCAAAGACTGCGATTCTTTGGTAGAACACTTAGAAGGTGCAACCGATCCACTAAAGAGACTGTTACTCTACACTTGTCCGCCCTATTCTGGAGTATTGCTGTGTGGTGTGGGATCCGTATCAGGTGGGACTGACGGATGATATTGAAAAAGTTCAAAGAAGGGGGGTTCGTTTTGTATTATCGCGAAGTAGGGGAGATAGTGCCACAGACATGATATGTGAATTGGAGCGGCAATCGTTAAAACAAAGGCTTTTTCGTTGCGATGGGATCTTCTCATGAAATTTCAATCACCAGTTTTCTCTTCCGATTGCGAAAACATTCTGTTGGCACCCACCTACATAGGGAGAAATGATCATCACGATAAAATAAGAGAAATCAGGACTCACACAGAAAAATTTAAGTGCTCGTTTTCCCCGCGCGCCGTTCGAGAGTGGAACGGTAGAGAATAGCTTGATGGTCGTTCATTGAACCTTCTGCCAGGCAATTAATTGTGAATTGCAGACTGTGACATCATCGTGAATCCCCTTGCCACGGCGCACTGCATGGAAGCTTTTGGGAAATGTATTTAACTCATAAGTTAGGTATGAATGTAATGGAGGTTTTCCATGTCATGGTGTATTTATTGTTATTACTAAGCTTTATATCAGTTAGGCTACCTTTTTCTGTGGTCGGCGAAATGCCAGTGTAAAGCCTCTGAAGGACGTCAGCCTCTTTGGCCATCTCAGAGGGCAAGTTTTTTTATTTTTTTGGAGAAGAGAAACGCACAGTCTTAGGCTCATAGAACTGTAGTACGGAGGAACTGCCTGTAAAGTAATTTTAAACTCTTGAATAACAGGGTTTCTTTTTCTATTATATAAAGTTATGTTACTATTTTTTTCTGTTTTTTTGTCTTTGTTAACTGCCAGTTCACTTACTGCGTTTGCAGTGTTTTGCCTTGCTGGTAGCTTTCAGATGAAAGTGCGTACTCTTACAAAACATATTACAGCGAAGTCCTGACAAAAGGTGACGCTTTATAAGATGGGCAACATAGAGACGTGTTCAAATTATTAGACTAAAGACATTTTTTCCAAAACTTTACTTTTATTACACATTTACATCCACATATAGATTATATTTGTACATTCAATACTTTGTATGCACTCTTTTGTTCTTAATCAACATTTTTATCCTGTTTGGCATAGTTTTTATTAAATTTTCACATGACATTTTAATATCATTATTATGGTACCAGATTGACTCTAGTTTCTCCATGAGATATTGTTTGATGGTTATTGTAAATTTCCTTATCCTCTGTTCCACAATAGCCTATAAATTTTCAATTGGGTTCATATCAGGGCTCTCCCTGGCAAGGGCAACGCTTTCAGTTACTTTTCTTCCAAGTACTTGTAAACACTTTTGGCTTGGTGGCAAGGTGCTCCATCGTGCATAAAAATGGCATCTTTATTAGGAAACCACTCATTTATTTGGGGGAAAAGTTCCTTTTCAAGTATTTCTTTATATTTTTCTTGCCTCATTGTCTCGTCAACAATGTGTAATCTGCCAGGACCTTTCATGGACATCACACTCCAGACCATAATAGAAGTTGGATGCTTCACACATTGCTGCATACGCTCAGCTTTGAACTGTTTTCCAGGTCTGAGACGAACATACTGGCTGCTTTCTTCCATCATAGTGAATACAGATTCATCACTGAAGCATGTGTACAAAATTGCAAATTAGAAAAGTTGAGAATAGTAGCATAGGAGACCTCAAAATGCATTGCTTCAGTATCAATAAAACATCACAATGTCAAGCAAAAACTCTTAACTTTAGAGATCAGACCCACTTAATTTATCATATCATTGCACATACCTTAGCCCAGTCCTCACTTGTCCACTCCTGAAGTTGTTTAGCCCAATTCAGTCTTTTGGTTTCCATGGCAGGTGCGATTTTCTGTTTTTCTCTTGGTTGGCATACCTTTAAATCACATTCAGACAGCCTGCTCCTCACTGTCACATATGAATCTTCAACACCCAAAACCTTCAGCTGACGGCTCATATCTGTAGAAGTAAGTTTACAGTTCATTGTTGGCATGTTTATCAGTCTTCTCATTGTTCTAGGACTGATTTTTCTTTTACGTCCACATTTCCCTTTCTTGTTTGGCTTGTATTCACCACCTTTCTGCACTGAAAACTTGATTCTGCTAACAGTTTTCTGTGATATTCTCAATCTGTCAGCAATTTTAGGCTGTGTATAACGATTTTCAACAAAAAGTGCTACCACAGCCTAAACTTTCCGAGGTGAAACATCTTTTGTCTTCCCCAACCTCAATTTCTTTGGAAACTCCACGATTTACTCCTGTAGCTAAAAGCAAGCAAGTTCACAAGGTATATAATGCCTTCTTAATGCAGCAAGAAGCCGATAAATAACAAGCTGAATTACACCACAGAAACATAAAACATTACTATAAACACAGTTTCAAAGCATGTACACAGACAACTAACAACAACACGATTTGGAGGGAAAATGACAAATGTCACCAACTGTGAAAAATTCAGTGATCTGTGAGTTGCATGGAAGGGAAATTTCGTGGCGTCAATCAAACCATTAAAAAAATCAATTATTACACTTTTCTCTCCCATTTTTACACCAGAAAACTTAAGAGCATCAAAAATAATAGTTTAGTCTAATAATTTGATCACGTCTGTAAAGTCACAGCCTTTGCAATATCTTCAGATGACCAGTTACTACACTGTCCTTTCACAACCGTCCCCTGCTGACAGAAAAAGAGTCCTAAATCACATTTGAACATGTTTAAATTTCAGTAACTCGGCGCTACGTCGAAAGAAACTATCCTGTATATTTACATTCTTTTGTCTAAGGTCTTTTAATTCTGTTTGCATGATTTTTAATTGCTGGCGTAAGCAACTATAGTCGCATTAACAGCTGTGTTTGTTTTCATGGTTAACGTTTTGTCTACTAGTAATGTTTTCATTAGTAAGTAATACATTTGCCCGCAAAAAAATTTGTACTTCTTTACGGTGGCGTCGTTTTTGTGCCCGAATATTTCTCTCACTGCACCGAATGATGGTACATTTAGAGTTGAAACACCATCAGTCTTTCAACTTGCGTTTCGAATGAAAATTCAACATTCCATTTTTCAAATATCTTTCATAACCCGAATCAGTAAAATGTATAGAGCAGACATGAGTATTTTCAACTGAAAATGGGTCTACATATTTATAAGCATTTATCCATTTTCTTGTCGTATCATTATTTTTTAGGAAATGTATGAAGCTTAGCTCCTAACTTATTTATTTGTCTGGTGTGGTTAGTAAAACCGACAATCAAGCAGCAAACCATTACTTTTCATTTAAAAACCTACTTTAAAAAATCCCTCAATATACTGACAATTACGGCCTCATTCTGTACTCAGTCGCCAGTTACTAATAAAAATTCACGCTGCCGTAAAGAACTTGTTTGCACTCGTAAACGCAATTCCACACAATAAGTTATGGCAATTGCAGGCCAGTGATGGCTGGCAGGGTTCACTCTGACTTCAGTGGCACGATTTGTTATTGCGCATGCACTGCATGATCCCTTCATGTATTGTAATAACCATGGACTGTGGAAAAGGAATGAAAGAGGAAACCGCCTGGTAGAATTTTACACAAATCGTAATTTAATCATCACACTTTGTTTGAGGAACATGAAAAAGGGCTGTATACCTGGAAAAGACCTGGAGACACCGGACGGTTTCATATTGATTATGTAATGGTAAGACAGAGATTTCAGAAACAGATTTTAAATTGTGAGACCATGACAGAGACAGATGTGGAACCTGGCCACAATTTATTGGTTATAAACTGTAGATTAAAACTGAAAAAACTGCAAAAAAGGTAGGAAATTGAGGAGATGGAGGGGGTAATTAACATTAAAAATTATGTGCTATCAAAAATGATAGATGAGTGAGTACTACTATGTTTTCGTAGTTTTTCTTCCAAATGTTGGAAAATATCAGACAGTAGTGCGCATCATAGTTAAAAAACACTACTCATTGGTGATTGCAAACAGTGAGTTAACGTTATTTAAAGTTTCGTGACAGATAAACACAAAAAATCCTGTGAAAGCCTGCAAAAAAAGTTTCTGGAATTAGCTTTAAATGATGAGTATAGGAATGTACTACACCTCTCTACGTAACGCTTCTGTAAGGATAGTGAGCACGAGATTAAATTAATTACAGCGCAAACAGAAGCGTTTAAACAGTCATTCTTCAGATGGGGTGAGTACATGAATGGAATGGAAAGAAGCCATAATAATTTATATAATCGGAAGTAGTCCCTGATATGCACTTCACAATGGTTTATTCGAAGTGTAACTCAATGACTGATAAAACTGCATGAAATTGTTAACATTATTGTGAGAGCAATAAATGTATCTTCAGTGACAATCTGATCTGTAGCATAGCCTGGGATCCAGGTTCAGTGCAATGCAACAGCTTGGTTGTCAGTTGGTCTGTAGTATAGCACGGGGCCTAGGTTGGGTTGGAATTCAGCAGTTTGGTTGTGAGTTGGCAAAGACAACCAGTGTGATAGCAAAAAAACCTGTCTATGGTGACAGAGTGATCTGCAGCGTAGACATAGGTCTATGTTATGTCGGTAGTGAGCTGGTGGAGACAACGAATTTTATAGCGAAAAAATCTGTCTGTCGCAACAGACTAACCTGTAGTGTAGCCCCCGGCCTAGGTTAAGTTGGAATGCGACAATGGTTGAGAGTTTGCAAAGCCAACGAATGTGAGGGTGAAAATCCTGTCTACGGTGAAAGAGAGTTCTGTAGAGTAACCCAAGATGTAGGATAGTTTACAAAGTGATAGTGATAAATTTCATTGTTGTGGCTGACTATGTTGGAAGGCGAAATATCAGCTGTGAGTCGTTAAGCAGTTATTATGCCGTTTGAAACGTGTTTCGGGTACTTGTAATTAAACAAATTTTATACCCTATCTGACATATATAGGCCTCTAGCACAAGTGTAAAATTTTCGTTCTCTCCTGATTGGAACTAAGCTATCAGGTACAAGAGAGACGTACTTTTCATTACATGCATGTTGCAGTATATTGGTCATTTTGTTGCTTTAGCTTTTAGTCTTAGTCTATAAAAGTACGCCGTGTTCTACAATGGTGTATTATCGATATGTAATGTAGTCTTTACATAACACATTTTGTGGTTATTGGGAGGTGTTGGCACTAAACATTTGATCTTGTTTTTTTTTCCTCTCTTTCTGACGTCACTTGCATTGTCTTTGGTTTCTTTCTAGAAGGGAATAGTGTGGCGCCATTTCAAACATTGCTTAGTTCGGACGTGTAGTGAGTGAGGGTTTACTGCCTTGAAAATGATCCTGTATGTTGATCTGGTGTTTTTGTATAGTTTCAAAGACGAGAAGCAGATTCTAGATTGGTGGATTCATCGCGAAAGAGAGAAAGCGTGAAATGTGCCAGCAGGAATGAAGCACAAACCGTGCAGCTTACCTGTACGATGGGAACTTGTGAGTGATTGCATTTGCGGGTGCACCTCTAAAGTTATACATAAACAAGTATTTGGTAGTCTATAGTTTGTTCTACACAAATTAAAAAAATCCTCGTCGAGAATTTTACACTTGCATTTGTGTCACAGACGTACCTTCTAATAGCAGCTCTCATTTTCTGTATTTCATAAAAATGCTGTAGTATTCGTTTCCCTGAAAGTAATTTGTGTTTGAGATGAGGTTCTTGGATCGTGAGTAAATATACGGAATTAAACAATCATACCGTTAAATAATCCTTTGGGGTCAGTTTTTTTGCTGAGGCTATTACTATTTCTCCGTTTCAGTGTGCCTCAACACGGAAAGTACAGACCGTATCTTTTTCACTTAGCAGAATACCCATTCCCTCTTTAAGATTCTTACTTAGCCAAATATAGATTCGTGTTTTTGCCTGTAAGTACTCCCCGCTAACCATTTCATTATCTCTAAAATACATTTCAGTACACTCTTTTATAGGTTCATTCCAATTGACAACACATTAATTACCAAAACTGGACACGTGAAATAAGTTGGTTCGTATACTTACCTGCCTTTGAAAATAAAAGTTTATTGTTAGCTGTGTGCAAGCCGAGTACCATTTCAGTTTCAACATTACTCCTGGTGCTGATTTTCACACCACCTCCGTTACTGCCATTACTAACATTCTTTGTTTGTAAGTACCAGACTTATTGTATTATAACACCTCTCAGAGCTTCACACTTTTGTGGGAAACACAATGGTCTACTGCCAGTGACTCCAAATCTACGATGGCTTGTGAAATCTGAACTGAAATGTTGTCTTTCCTTTTTATTTTCCCGCTGTGTTTTACGTCACTATACAGACTTGGGAACTGAGCTTTCTCACTGATCGAACCATTTATAAATTTAGAACGGGTCCGTCGTTGCCAACATTCGCTCCGTATTTAAGACATTTTGCCTTATAAATGAATAAAAGTGCAATATGAACGGAAAAGTGTTGTCTTACACGGCAGAAAAACTTTGCTGATTTTTTCGGTCATAAAATATACATACTGCACGTAAATTACGGTATGGCCGTGCATGGGGTCCCATACGTAACTTTTACCAAGAATCATTCTGGGCGTTTCTGTATTTTAATGCGGACAGAACTGTAATGATTTTTTCTTGCAATGGATGTTTGTGAACATGTCTAAACTACGAAATATTTGTAGTGGTGACAAGCCGATTCGTACAAAACACGAAATTTTCCTTTTGGTAACGGACGCACAAGTTATCATTCGAGTTCTCTGGACGGCCAAATCTTCAGTTTGAGTCACGGCAACATCCTAGCGCTTACATGGGCATTTTTGTGAAGGAATATTATGGAGTTTAAAATGCGGAATGTCGTAGCGATGACTAGCATGAATTAGTTTCGTTTTGTGGACGGCCTTATTCATCTTCTAATTATGCTGCACCTTGGCGTTATTACACATGTACAGGCTATAGCAGTTTGATACCGGATAGTTCATATGTTGAAGCAGCTATTGCTGGATCTTTCCAAATTACGGATATTTTAGTTTTGTTACAGTCTGTCATCAAATAATTTGTACGCAGCAGTGAATTTTTGTTCTGATAACATAGGCATTCTAACGAATCACTTACTTTCTTCCTTTTCTGCTATTGCAGAGTATTGGGAAATTGGAATGTTCTGTTGGTGGGCGACTGCTATGAATTATACGCGTTTTATGGACGGGCTATTATTCATTTCTATTAACGAGGTATGTGGCAGTTTACCGCATTCTGTGTTGAAGCAGTTACTACAGGATATGTCTTAAATCACAGCAAGTTTTGTTTTGCGGCAGTCTGATATGAAGTAATTAGTTTAAAATACGCAATTTTGGTATCAATGAGCGATTCTTACTAATTATTTCCATGGAGTAAGCCGCCATTTCTTTATTTTCTTCTATTACAGAGTCGGGACGGATTTTGTTACGACTAGTAGGATAGACTGAGGTCTGGGTTAGGATGGAAGTTAAGGCTTAGACTGTGAAATGGCGAAGCCAGTGAATGTGAAATCAAAAAAACCTCCTGGTGGTGACAGACTGATGATTAATATAGTCTGGGATGTAGGTTAGGTTGGAAGACAGCAATTTGGTTGTGTGTTGGCAAATTCAACAAATGTGAAAGCAAAAGTATTTGGTTGTGGTAAGAGGTTGATTTGTAGCACTGCCCTATGTCTAGGTTCCATTGGAATGAAACAGTTTCATTGTGAGTTGGCGCAACCAACGAATATAAAAACAGAAAGTCTAAATATGGCAACAGAGAGATATGTATATTGGATATGAATTGGCATAACCGATAAATGTGAAAGTAAAAAACCTGGGTTTGGTACCTAATCGATGAGTGGCTTAGCACAAGGTCAGGGTTTGATTGGAAGGCAACATTTTGCTTGTGATAAGCGAAGAAAACGGGTGGGAAAGCAAAAACCTGGTTGTTGTGACAGACTGATTTGCAGCAAAACCAAGTACTAGGTTAGGGTGGAAACTAACAGTCTGGTTGTGAGTTGGCAAAACAATTGAATATGCAAGTGGAAAATTTAGTTTTGGTGACAGAGTGTTCTGTGGCTCAGCCTGACATCTATGTTAGATTGGAAGGTAACAGCTTTGTTGTGAGTTGAGGAAACCAACAAATGTAAAATCAAATACCTGGGCGTGGTGACAGACTGATCTGTGGCATAGCCCGTGGTCTAGGTTAGATTGGAAAGCAGCCAGTTGGTTGTGGTGGCAAACCCAGTGAATATGAAAGTCATAAATATGAATGAGGTGTCAGACTGATCTGTAGTGCAGTATGGGATCTAGGTTGGATTGGAAGGTTAAGACTTTGGCTCTGAGTAGATGATGTCAGCGAATATGAAAATGAAAAATCTGGCTGTGATGAAAGACTTAATTGTAGCATAGCCTGAGATCTAGGTAGCTCCTGTTGGAATGTAACAGTGTGGTTGTGAGTTGGCGAAGGCAACAAGTGTGAAAGCAGAAAATCTTGTTCTGGTGACAGACTGATCTGTGGTGTAACCTGATGTCTAGGTTAGGTTGGAGGACGATGATTTCGTTGTGAGTTGGTGAAGTCAATGAAAGTGAGATCTAAAATTCTTGTTGTGGTGACAGGCTGATCTGTAGCATAGCCCCAGGTCTAGGTGTGTCCAGAAAGCAGCAGTTTGGTTGTAGTTGGCACTTACTGGTTGGAGTTTACTGGGAATGTTTTTATATATACAAAAATTAAGTTTTTTCAGTTTTTAAAAATAATCTCTTGAGCTAACTTTCTCAGTCTTTAATCATTTCAAAAGGCAAACCATATGTCTGTATTTTAATGCTGCATTTGGTGTTCTTGTAAGCAGCCAATGAGAAATTCTCAAACAGATGACTTCAGCTGAGAAAGCACTCTCTTTTGAGCAAACAATTTGATTTCACTCCATTATGTTTCGAGGCATGCCCTCATATGATATCATTATGGTGACATTGTTAGGTAGAGCACGTTGCACGGCCGGCTGCTGTGGCCAAGCAGTTCTAGGCACTTCAGTCCAGAATCGCGCTGCTGCTACGGTCACAGGTTCGAATCCTGCCTCGGGCATGGGTGTGTGTCATGTCATTAGGTTAGTTAGGTTTAAGTAGTTCTAAGTCTAGGGGCTGATGACCTCAGATGTTAAGTCCCATGGTGATTAGAGCCATTTGAAGCACGTTGCATGGGTTTATAGTCAGTGCTAGAAAATGTGTGAAGTTGGCTCGAGATGCCCTTATTTTTTTGTGCGAAAGGTACAAACTGTGTTCAGCAGATCTTAAGATGTAGCAAGTTGGAAACATTCTGTTTGTTATGATTTCAACTGCAGATAATAATTCGTTTTTATTCCTTAGCTTATTTCTCAATTTTTGTATATTTTATATGTAACAAACATGTGATAAGTGTTCAAATATTTTAAAACATTAACTAATCCTATGTTGATCCATTGTGGACGCAAGATAGAGGCTAGTAAAATATTTAACAAGGAAAATTGCCAAACAGCCATTTGATTTGAGAAGTTATTTTATTTTATTCTCACAACCAGTTTTGGATATCCAGTGTGCCATCTTCAGGTTCCATATGTCCCTCATGTACAGACATTCAAATGTGTTGATATTGGCATACTAGACCCATTATTATCTGGATTCACATTTCAAGTGCTTCCTTCGAAGGCTCGACAACTGAGAGTTGTCCAGTCTCTGAAGGAAACGCTTGAAATAAGAATTCACGACATCCAGGTAATGAAGGCTCCAGTACGCCAATATCGACACTTTTGAATGTCTGTACATGAGGTGCATATGGGGCCTGAAGATGGCATGTTGAAGTGCTGAAACTGATTGTGTGTGTGTGTGTGTGGGGGGGGGGGGGAGGGGGGGAGACACTTCTCAAATCACACAGCTGTTTGGCAATCTGCCTTGTTAAAATTCAACTAAATTCATTATTCAAACTAATATTTTAATGTGCTGATTCTAATGCTGCATTTAGTTTTCTTGGAAAACTCTTTAATCAGAAGATGAAATTTCTAGTGAGATAATTCACATATTTATGTAAATTAACATACAGTTATAGAAAGATTGACATTCCGTATTTCAGTTTTCACAAAACTAATTGACTTGCAAACAAATTAAGATTAAAGATCAGGATCATCATAAATTTTCATTGCTGATTTAACCATAGCGATTTTTAAATTCAAAGTTTGACCACTATACTTGTGTTACACCAGTTTTTATGAACACAATGACACCCT
Organism: Schistocerca piceifrons; assembly: GCF_021461385.2. NCBI lineage: Eukaryota > Metazoa > Arthropoda > Insecta > Orthoptera > Acrididae > Schistocerca > Schistocerca piceifrons. The sequence goes on from NC_060142.1 coordinate 429,463,024, forward strand.
TCAGTAATTGGTTAAACCATTAATTAAGGTTTTGACATAATGGGAGTTGTACTTGTAAACATGGTATTCCCAAAGCTGATTTCCTAAACTCACACATATTTCACAAACCAAATTACTATTAATACTTCAGTCAATCATGAGTTACAAAAACTAAACTAGAAATTTTTCGAACGATTATGTAGTTTTCAAAAATAACAATTTGTTTAGACACCAGTTTTTAATGGTCAGATGTCACTCAAAATCCTCAGTCCGCAGTTGGGAAGTAACTGTGTAAAATCTATGCATAACTCTGTTGTGAAGGTTAGTGTTCAAATGTGAACATGGTAACATCTGTGTGAGAGTTCCTGTAAAAGAAGTAAACATGCAACATACCTGTTAAGTCTGCTCCAGGTAACTGCCCATGTAACGTCTGTGTGACAATTCCATGTATCTATGGAAGTGTGCATCTGAATAGTTACCATTTAACATCTGAATTTGTACAGTGGTTGGTCTACCAGTTGATTGTTTCACTGACGTGACTTTATTGGAAATGAGTGCACTGTTCCTTGTACTATTCTACCCCAGTATCATGCTATTATTGTGTTCACTGATTAGTGTGCCACTGCATCAGCAGAACATTGTTGCTAAGGTTACAGGTATGTTTGCAGGTACTAGATACTATCTGTATAAGATGTGTGAATATGAAACCGCACCTGGTCATTGTGTCATTAACGATGCTAATAAATGTAGAAAGAGGCACTTTACTACAAAAACTTAGTAGTGTGCATTTGCATTATCCCAAGAAACAGTTTACAGTTATTTCACCAAGACATCAAACTATGAAACTCCAAATACTTGACAGGATATGCAAGTAGGAGAACATCTTGAAGATACAAAGAGAGCTAGACCCAGTATTCGTAAAAATTCTTGGTTTGCAGGATACGAGTTTAATACTGAAATAATTTTGCAACTCGCTTTTCCATGGGTGAAATGGTGTAGAAACTTTTTTTTATTGCAAATGAACAGCATTTAACAGAAAAGTTTGTTCAGAGACGTGTGCACAGAAATGTGTATTAAAGAAATGAAAGTAGGCACCGATAACCACATCACTGAGTGCTCCTAAACCACACATGAAAGTTAAAAACTGGTGGCACTAGAGTTATTCTTGAAATTGATGGAGCAGTGTCTGGAAGGGGAATATTTGGTGGAAATGAAGTCCAGTGCTTTTTGACAGAGCGTAGGGGAATGATACAGTAGACCCACACCGCCATACTAGGCAAGGTCCTAATGGAGGTGGTTTGCCTTTGCCTTCCTCCAACCGTGATGATGATGATGAAGATGATGATGATGATGATGAAGACGACACAACAACACCCAGTCATCTCGGGGCAGGTGAAAATCCCTGACCCCACTGGGAAAAAAAATTATGAAACTGGTTATTTGGAGGAGTATAAAGAGGAACCCACAAGTGTTTCTTGAAAATTGTTCTGAGGTGTACAAAGATGATGTTGCTGAGAGTTATGAAAGAATACATGCTTCTTGGAAATACAGTAATTTGTGACTGTTTTAGGTCATACAAATGTTCCAACAATGAAGGATTGAACCATTTAACTGTAAATAACAAAGTGATATTTAAGAATGCCAAAATGCAAGCATGCATTGATAGTATTGAAGGCACCTGATAGGCCATAAGAAGATCTCTGTATGGAACATACAGTGTGCAAAAATTTTCTATGGCTGTTTTTTGGATGTATGTGACACACAAGATATAGTGAAAAGGAAGATTTTTTTAGATATTTCATGAAATCTGGCGATAGTGTACAAGCCCTGGGGTTATTACCATATTTATATTTCCTGCCTTAATTGCTTCTAAATTATTATTTACTTGGAGATGTTTCACTTGCTTTTATTTATGAAGTGTCTTCAGTGGCCTATAAAATATGATGTTTCATAAATACAAAAATTCGAAACACTTGTAGTGTAAAATCAAAGTCTTTTTTAGTTGCTTAGACAGACCACATCTGCCAGAATGTATCAGAAATATAATAATCATTTATTATGTGCTTGTGTGTATCTGTATTTGTCTATGAAAATTCAGTATCATTGCACTACAGTTTGTACTATGCTAAAGGATGTTTTAATGTTAAAATGTAATATTTATTTGTCCAGTGATTGAAACTAAACATATGGAAAATAAGGAAAGGACAACCATTCATCCATAGCAGACTGACATGTGGGGCACAGACACATATAACAGAAAACAGCATTCACATTAGCTTTCAAACAATAGCTCTTTTTCTAGCACTGATATATATATTCACATGTGCAACCACACAGACACCCAACAGCACACTCCCATGGTCACAGCAAGACTGATTATTGATACTCGATTGTTGAAAGCAGTTGTCTGAGCTCATGGAGCTGGGTAGTGGGGGCGCAAGGAAGGGTTAGTTGGAAAGAGGCAGATCTTGGACAGACAATTCTGTGAACCCACTACTAGATGAAAAGAGAACAGAAGGGAGAGCAAAAAGAGATATAGGAAGAGTGAGTGTGGAACAAGAAGAAAGATGATGAAGAGGCAGATAGGGACAGGTTAGAGAAGGAAAAGGGGGTGGGTTGGGAGAGAGAGGAGGAGGAGGAGGAGGAGGAGGAGGAGGAGGAGGGGGAAGGGGAGGGAAGGGCTGGGGGGGAGGGAGAGAGAGAGAGAGAGAGAAAGAGAGAGAGAGGACATGTGCCTGAGTGGGGGATGGGGCAGCAAGAGTGATGGGAGAAGGCAATGCATGATCTGGATGGACAAGAAGTGGTGTGGACAGAAGGGACAATGTAAGTTGAGGCGGTGGGAACGGGTTAGCAGAGGTTTAGGCCAGGGGGATTGCGAGAGTGCAAGATTTGGTGAAGAACTGTCTTTCCTTGTGTCCTCCCCTATTCACTTCCCCACTTCCATCAGCTCAGGCAGTTGCTTTCAGTAGTCAGGTATCAATAATCAGTCTTGCCATGGCCACTGAAGTGACTGTCGGATGCCTGTGTAGTTGTATGTGTGCATTTGTGCTAGAAAAAGAGCTATTGCTTGAAAGCTAGTGTGAATACTGTTCTCTGTTGCATGTTTCTGTACCTGCTGCATCAATCCATATTAGTGGTTGCCTTTCTCATATTTTAAGTATTGGTCAACCCAGGAATAGCCAATACTGTTACGAATCTAAAAAATCATTGTTATTGGTTGTACAAATCAGCTGTCCACCATCTTAGCTTCTCATGATCACTTGTGGCAGGCATGCCAACATAGACTTCAGGGTAAGAGTACTGATGAACCTTTGTCAAGTTTTACAATTGTTTGAGCAACAGTCAGTGTCAAGGGTGGTCATAATCTTATAACAGAGGTTGAAAATACCACTACAGTTGTAAGGTTATTTTACTTAGGACACAATTGGTTTCAGGCTCTTATATGCCCATCTGCAGGTGTTGTAACTTGTTCCTGTGATTCCGAGTGCCGCAGTGGATGAGTACAAGATATGGTGTGCTACCAGCGAACACTTGCTGGCAGCACACCGCATCTTGTAATCGTCCTCCACAGCATTCGGAGTCACAGCACCAAGCTACAACACCTGAAGATGGGCATATAAGAGTCTGAAACCGGTCGTGTCCTAATTAAAGAACCTTACAACTGCAGCAGTATTTTCAACCTCAAGTATAATGCTTGGTTGCGAATGTTCCTCCGACAGGATTGTTTGCATAATCTTATAGCTGGATCCTTCAACTGACAATTAGAATCACTACCAGATGTAACCAGAAACTTTAGTAGTGACCTTAGCTTGCTAGTACATATTTCCTGTTCATACTGTCATCATTGGAGGGGACTTTAGTCATCCAACAATACACTGGGGCAAATAAAGTTTTTTTTTATATGGTCATCATGACAAGACATTATGTAAAATGGTGTTAAATTCTTTCTCTGAAAATTAATTAGGACAGATAGTTCAGTAGGCTTCTCATGACAGAAATATGTTTGACCTAATAATAGCAAATAGATCTGACCTCTTTGGGGATGTTCACATTGAAACTGATATCTGTGACCATGAGGTAGTTGTAGAACAACTGTTATGGGAAGGCAAAGGGCAACCAAAACAAGTAGGAGGATTTCTGTACTCAGTAAACCAGGTAAAAAGGTAGTAGTATCATATCTCAATACTGTTGTTAGAATTGGCATTAATGGAATGTGTTCATTATCCAACTAATGTAATGTATGGTACAAAAATAAAGCCGTGATCTGAAGAGGTTGAAATACTTGAAATTCCAGGTTCAAAGACTGCAGCAGTTAAAAAGAAATCTTCTGACAGAAGTTGTTTTGTTCTTCAGTCCTGAGACTGGTTTTATGCAGCTCTCCATGCTATTCTATCCTGTGCAAGCATCTTCATCTCCCAGTACCTACTGCAACCACATCCTTCTGAATCTGTTTAGTGTATTCATCCCTTGGTCTCCCTCTACGATTTTTACCCTCCACGCTGCCCTCCAGTACTAAATTCGTGATCCCTTTATGCCTCAGAATATGCCCTACCAACCGATCCCTTCTTCTAGTCAAGTTGTGCCACAAATTTCTCTTGTCTCCAATTCTACTCAATACCTCCTTGTTAGTTATGTGATGTACCCATCTAATCTTCAGCATTCTTCTGTAGCACCACATTTCGAAAGCTTCTATTCTCTTCTTGTCCAAACTATTTATCGTCAACGTTTCACTTCCATACATGGCTACACTCCATACAAATACTTTCAGAAACAACTTCCTGACACTTAAGTCGATGTTAACAAATTTCTCTTCTTCAGAAACGCTTTCCTTCCCATTGCCAGTCTACGTTTTATATCCTCTCTACTTCGACCATCATCAGTTCTTTTGCTCCCCAAATATCAAAACTCATTTACTACTTTAAGAGTTTCATTTGCTAGTCTAATTCATGCAGCATCACCTGATTTGATTTGACTACATTCCATTGTCCTCATTTTGCTTTTATCGATGTTCATCTTATATCCTCCTTTCAAGACACTGTCTATTCCGTTCAGCTGCTCTTCCATGTCCTTTGCTGTCTCTGACAGAATTACAATGTCATCGGTGAACCTCAAAGTTTTTATTTCTTCTCCATGGATTGTGATTCCTACTCCAAGTTTTCCTTTTGTTTCCTTTACTGCTTGCTCAATATACAGATTGAATAACATCGGGGATAGGCTACAACCATGTCTCACTCCCTTCCCAATCAGTGCTTCCCTTTCATGCCCCTCGACTCTTATAACTGCCATCTGGTTTCTGTACAAATTGTAAATAGCCTTTCGCTCCCTGTATTTTACTCCTGCCACCTTTAGAATTTGAAAGAGAGTATTCCAATCAACTTTGTCAAAAGCTTTCTCTAAGTCTACAAATGCTAGATACGTACGTTTGCCTTACCTTAATCTATTTTCTAAGATAAGTCTTAGAGTCAGTACTGCCTCACGTGTTCCAATATTTCTGCGGAGTTCAAACTGATCATCCCTGAGGTCAGCTTCTACCAGTTTTTCCATTCGTCTGTAAAGAATTTGTGCTAGTATTTTGCAGCTGTGGCTTATTAAACTGATAGTTCGGTAATTTTCACATCTGTCAACACCCGCTTTCTTTGGGATTGGGATTATTATATCCTTCTTGAAGTCTGAGGGTATTTCGCCTGTCTCATACATTTTCCTCACTAGATGGTAGAATTTTGTTAGGCCAGGCTCTCCCAAGGCTATCAGTAGTTCTAATGGAATGTTGTCTACTCCCGGGGCCTTGTTTCGCCTTAGGTCTTTCAGTGCTCTATCAAACTCTTCACGCAGTATCATATCTCCTATTTCATCTTCATCTACATTCTCTTCCATTTCTATAATATTGTCCTCAAGAACAACGCCCTTGTATAGACCCTCTATATACTCCTTCCACCCTTCTTCTTTCCCTTATTTGCTCAGAACTGGGCTGCCATCTGAGCTCTTGATATTCATGCAAGTGGTTCTCTTTTCTCCAAAGGTCTCTTTAATTTTCCTGTAGGCAGTATCTATCTTACCCCTAGTGAGATGAGCCTCTACATCCTTACATTTGTCCTCTAGCCATCCCTGCTTAGCCATTTTGCACTTCCTGCCGATCTCATTTTTTGAGACGTTTATAATCCTTTTTGCCTGCTTCATTTACTGCATTTTTATATTTTCTCCTTTCATCAATTAAATTCAATATTTCTTCTGTTACCCAAGGGTTTCTACTAGCCCTCATCTTTTTACCTATTTGATCCTCTGCTGCCTTCACTATTTCATCTCTCAAATCTACCCATTCTTCTTCTACTGTATTTCTTTCCCCCATCCTTGTCAATCGTTCCCTAATGCTCTCCCTGAAGCTCTCTACAACCTCTGGTTTAGTCAGTTTATCCAGGTCCCATCTCCTTAAATTCCCATCTTTTTGCAGTTTATTCAGTTTTAATCTACAGTTCATAACCAATAGATTGTGGTCAGAGTCCACATCTGCCCCTGGAAATGTCTTACAATTTAAAACCTGGTTCCTTAATCTCTGTCTTACCATTATATAATCTGAGACTTTCCAGTATCTCCAGGCTTCTTCCATATATACAATCTTCTTTTATGATTCTTGAACCAAGTGTTAGCTCTGATGAAGTTATGCTCTGTGCAAAATTCTACCAGGCGGCTTCCTCTTTCGTTCCTTAGCCCCATTCCATATTCACCTACTACGTTTGCTTTTCCTACTGTCGAGTTCCAGTCATCCATGACTATTAAATTTTCATCTCCCTTCACTATCTGAATAATTTCTTGTATCTCATCATAAATTTCATCAATCTCTTCATCATCTGTGGAGCTAGTTGGTATATAAACTTGTTCTACTGTGGTAGGCGTGGGCTTCGTATCTATCTTGGCCACAATAATGCATTCACTATGCTGTTTGTAGTAGCTTACCCGCATTTCTATTTTCCTATTCATTATTAAACCTACTCTTGCATTACCCCTATTCGATTTTGTATTTATAACCTTGTATTCACCTGACCAGAAGTCTTGTTCCTCCTGCCACCGAACTTCACAAATTCCCACTATATCTAACTTTAACCAATCCATTTCTGTTTTCAAATTTTCTAACCTACCTGCCCAATTAAGGGATCTGACATTCCATGCTCCGATCCGTAGAACGCCAGTTTTCTTTCTCCTGATAACAATGTTCTCCTGAGTAGTCCCAGCCCAGAGACCCGAATGGGGGACTATTTTACATCCGGAATATTTTACCCAAGAGGATGCCATCATCATTTAATCGTACAGTAAAGCTGCATGCCCTCGTGAAAAATTACGGCTGTAGCTTCCCCTTGCTTTCAGCCGTTCGCAGTACCAGCACAGCAAGGCTGTTTTGGTTAGTGTTACAAGGCCAGGTCAGTCAATCATCCAGACTGTTGCCCCTGCAACTACTGAAAAGGCTGCTGCCCCTCTTCAGGAACCACACGTTTGTCTGGCCTCTCAACAGATACCCCGGTTCATGGGGGGGGGGGGGGTTCCTGTCTTTACATACTATGCCTTGCAAAGTCCATGTTTCAAATGTTATCAACACATGATGGTATTTACTTTAAAAGAAATTATCAAGAAGAATACTGTTTGGAGCAGATAACTGAAATTGCAGGTGACGTTGCAAAGATCTCAGAATTCTTTAACTTACTTCTCAGTGCTTTTACAGTATTTATACTGGAAACAGATAAATCGTTGGTAACATAACATACAACATAAGAAAAAAAATGTTGCATGTAGGTTTCGCCTCTTGGTTAAGACTGCAGTTTGTACGCTGGTGCGAAGTCCCTCCGAAAGATTCCCATCTGGTGTAAAGGGAGAAACTTAAGAATCCGTGTGAACTCAAAAGAAAAATATAATGTATTACACCCTCCTACAAATTATCTAATTGTCTAGATTCAGGGATTGAAGATTTCTGTTTCCTGTATAACAAGTAGCCAAGTACACTGTATACATGCCTTTATTCCTACTGCACACAAATAATATTGTTCTATGACAAATATTGACATGATATATAGATACTCATATAATGCTGGAATAGGAGGTAAAAAGCAACTACTTAAGAAAAGAAGAAAGATGCAGTTTCTTTTAAGTAGGTGTTAGCAGTTAATTTCAGTGTGTTAGATTCGGTTTGTGCAACCTTAGGTAGCTTATGGTAGTTTAATGCCTTTTATTTAGTAATTAAGTGTCTAAAAACTGCTTCATTTTGTTAATGTGTATACCGACTGATTCAACAGCCCTGGAGATTCTTCCTTGTGACGAGATTTACAAAATGTTATGATTGGACTGTTATGCTGAATTACATAGAGTACCAAGTACATATAGCATTCATGTACACATCCTTATTGATTTCAGCCAGAAAAAAATCTTCAGTCTTTTTATTTGTATTTGGTTTCATGTAGACCAAAACCAAATGTGCTGGCATTGGAGGCACATGAGCTTAGTTCATTCACATGTTAGGAGCTTTTAATTTTCCATTGTCAAACATGATGTAGCAAAATTTTAAACAAATATGTCACATTGTCACAGTTTTTAGTCAATGTGTTAGGCACATGCTACAAATTCTGGATGCAGGCATGTGACTACTAAATTGTAACTGACAATGGTGCCATTTATCAGCAGTTCGAGGCTAAAGTGAGCCCAATGAAGACCAATGGGATCAATTGGCATTGAGAATAATCTTTTGACAATGCTCCATGACCTTAGAAACAACATAAAAATTATGTAAACCACTACCATACAACGTTTTTATGAGGTCACTTCACTGGTTCTGCTTTGCGTTTTGGAGTAGCTATTGTGGAATACACTTACCTCCACCACATACTCTTGAATAGATAAATTCAAATTTAAATAAATTTATCAGTGAGGCAGAAATCAATCTCAGCCAGAAATGATTCTGATTTGTTCTTAAAAATTGCTCATATTTTTTGCCTATTAGAGTATTTCCATCTGTGACTAAATGTTCAAAGTATTTCATGGCCATTTCTGTACCATGCGTATGCTGAGTAATGTTTAGTGTATGTAAATTGTAACTTTAGGTTTACGTTAACGAGTGTTACATGTGATAACAGAATTTGTACCTGACAACAAACTTTTTAAGGTAGTGAATCTACTATAAAGCTGCCCAAGGAGATGAGTAGGAGGGGAAATCACTTGCTTCCATATTGTACAGGACATATCAAAAAGTATCATCCGATTTGGCACATCTATATTTCTGAAACTAATACAATGAATTTTATTTTTTTATGAAAGGGAAACTCAAAAAAATTTTTTTTCATACCTTTTCATAGGTGTTCAATATTCCCCCCTTGAGATGCATGGCATATGTCAATGCAGTATGCAGATTGTTCTCACACTGCGGTGAGCATGTCTTGAGTTACAGCTTACAGAGCTGCTTTTATGTGATGTCTCAGTTCATTCATTGTCGTTGGTAATGGAAGCACATAAACAGAGTCTTTTATAAACCCCCCTCGCGTGCGTGCTTGTGTGTGTGTGATGCAAATTACATCCGACAATCTGTAGAGATTTACTGGATGAATAAATAAATAGAAAATAGAAATATTAGCAGGAAATGTGGGTCAGGTATTTTTCACAGTAGACAACAAACTCAGATCCCACATCCTCCGAGATAGAAATTGGAGCAGCAAGCAAGATCATGTGGGTAATTCTCAGCATCATGGATGAGCAAAAACTTATCACTGAGGAGAGTCATCGTCCAGTAGACTGATTCCTAAACACAAACGAAATCTGTAGAGGAAATGTCTTGCTGCTACACACATTCCTCAATTATTCTGTCATTATTGAGGGAACCTTCAACTCTATGACTGTCATTATTGAGGGAACCTTCAACTCTATGACTGTCATTATTGAGGGAACCTTCAATTTTATGACATTCAATTTGGGTCATGAAAACTTCTTACAGCAAATAGTTTGGAAGCCAACTTGTAATGAAAATATACTTCCTGACAAGAGAAGTGAAGCATGCAGAAGTCATGGCCAATTTCAGTGTAACTTCCTACATGTACAAACAATCGGCAGGCATGTAAATGATCAGCACTGCAATTCACTGTGACAGATAGAATGGTTACTGTATGAGTTAGTATTGTTCATGTTTAGTGTTGTTACCAGGCCTTGTGGGGTATACAAACAGCTTGATCAGCGTTAGGTATTGAGTGATCACTGTGAAGGACTTGGTGATGCCACATTTTTGTGTGAGACATTGTTATCAGCACATGACAAGAGCACTGTGAAGGACATGGTGATGCCACATTCTTGTGTGAGACAGTGTTATCAGCACATGACAAGAGTTTGAAAGAGGCCTCTTTGTGGGTCTCCGTTTGGATGGCAGTTCAAATCATGCAACATCCAGATCTTTGGGCCTTTTGAATGTGACAATGGCCTGATGTTAGATTGCATTGGAACATAAGGGCAGGCATATTTGTCGTCAACACTGCAGTCGATCACTGCCTGATGACCATGAGGTGAGGGTCACTATGTTATTACCAAGGACATCATAACCCCTTCACATCTGCACTTGCCACCTGAGAAAAAGTGGTGGGCTCCTTGCAACATTCTGTGGCATGCTGCATCATTGGTTGGAGGCTAGCAGTAATCAGACCAGGGAATTACTGTCGCATGTGTAGACTGCCATTAATCCCACAACACAAACGGCTGCATTTGAAGTGGTGCCACGACCAGGAAGTGGATACTGCTGATGAAGCATTGCATTGTGTTCAGCGATGGATTATGGTTCTGTGTTACCCAGGATGACCACCGTTGCAACGTTCGGTGGCCACCTGTTTTGGAGAGGCACAGCCATATTACTTGTGGCATTATGGTGTGGGGTGCTGTCAGGTAAGACTTCACGTCTTGGCTGGTAGTCACTGAGGGAACTGTGCTGGCGCGATGGCATATTATGGACATACTACATGCTCGTAAGTTCTCTTTATGAGACAGTATCATCGCACAATTTTTCAACATGGCAGTGCTCTTCCACACATGGCATGTACCTCTACATGTCAAGGACGAGCTACGACAGCCATGTGCCAGCTTGCCTGAGGAGAAGGTAAAACGATTTGATGACACATTTCCCAACCAAATCCATGTATGCATCCAGGCCAGAGGGGATGTAGCGTCATAGTGATAAGTTGGCTCATACTTTGAAGATCTTTGTAAATTTGTCTTGACTTTGTAATCTCTGAAATAATCCTGTTTTGCTTCCAAAATGTATTTGAAGCACACTACATGCTGAAAACTGAACTGTAATGGATAGTCACAATTCTAATACTTAACTGTCGATTACTTAATTGAGGGTGGTTGCTTCACTGCATTTTTTTTTAGAAAAATGAGGCTGGATTATTTTGTGTCTAGGGTGTTCACTGAGCACTGCTGAGTTTGGAGACTCACGTAGTATGTTTGCCTCATCAGCAATCGTTACAGTCATCCTGTCCCTTCATCTTCTCAGTGTTTTTTTCTGATTATATGAAGAACTTCCTCATTCCTTACCTTATCTTCAAGTCTCTTCTTTCTCAGTTTTCCCAGAGTCCATAATTCACCACCATAAAATGCTGTGCTCCAGACGTATATTCTCAGAAATTTCTTCCTCAAATTGAGGCCTATGTTTGGTACTAGTAGACTTCTTTTGGTCAGGAATATCCTCTTTGCCTGTGCTAGTCTGATTTTTATATCCTCCTTGCTTTGTCCACTATGTGTTATTTTACTTCCAAGACAGCAGAATTCAGTCACCTTGTCTACATCAAGCTCACCAATTTTTATGTTAAGTATTTCACTGAACCGTGTCTGCTACTCCTAATTAGTCTTATCTTTCTTCAATTTACTCTCAACCCATATTCTGTTCTTATTAGACTTTTTGCTCCATTCAACAAGTTCTGCAATTCTTCAGTTGCACTGATGATAGCAGTGCCTTAGCAAATCTTGTCATTGGTAATTTTTCACCCCAAACTTTAATCCCACACACAAACTTTTCTTTCATTTCCGTCATTGTGTCTGTGATAAATAGATTGTACAACAGGGATGAAAGACTGCATCCCTGTCTTACACCCTTATTAATCCGAGTGTTTCACTGCAGGTCTTGCATCTTTATTGTTCCCTCTTGTTTTTTTGTATATGTTGTATATTATCTGTCTTTTTCCATATCATACACCTATTTTCCTGAGAATTTCGAACATCTTGAAGCCTTTTACATTGTCAAAAGCTTTTTCTTGGTTTACAAATGCTTTGAAATGTTTTTATTAAAGTCTTGCTTCAGTTAACAATCCCAACGTCAGAACTGTTTTTACCTATCCTAAAGCCAAACTGATCATCATCTAAGAGATCCTCAATGTGCTTTCCCATTCCTTAGCATATCATTCTTGCCAGCAACTTGGAGGCATTAGCTTTTAACATTTTTACTCTCCAACAAACCATAAAAAATTCTTGGTAATTTCTATTGATAGACTGCATTTTCCTTGGAAATTAATTGAAGAGTTGCACTATTCACAGGAATTTTAGAGCAGATGTTATGTATCTTGAAGATTTCAAGAGCGATTTTCATTATTATTGACATTTGTTTGCTACAGGTGTCCTGGTTTCATTGCTCTTGCGGATAGTGCTAAATCTTCAAAAATTTCTGTGGAATAACTTTTAAAACTAAATAGATCCAACACTAGTATAATAATAAGTTTCCTCCATCTTTTCATACCAACTGAGTCACAATTGTACTGTCATTAACAACTCACCTGAACCAAGTGGCAACAAATTGACAACTGACAGCTAACCTTTTAGGCCTGACACCAACCCGTATGTGGGAAAATAATAGTTCATTATTATAAATGCATTATTATTAATAGTACTTTCGTAAAATTATAAAGAAGAATTACATAGTCATAAAAACTTACGAGTAACAGTAAGTTTTACAATAATGAGGAAAATGTTTGACACATTTTGTTATATTAAATAACTTATTGTTCATACAGAATTCTTAAAATACGTATTGTAAACCAGCACTTCTAAAATGAGTAAACTTCTGCTATATTACTTAATTATTTTGATTACTGACAGTTACATATGTTCCAACTTTAAAGTCACATCTTTTGTTACTTTGTACATTATGTTATACTTGACTAAGATGTTTTGATTTTTCCGTTATTTCTGAACAATAATTTTTTTCTAAATTTAACAACTGTGTGTTAACTGAATATACACTTGCAAATTCTTTAGCTCAGTTATTGTCATTCATAGTTTTGTTAGTAATATGATGTGTTTATTATCAATACATATATAATTTTTCAACTTTTCTAAACAACATCAAATAATGGATGATAAATATGAAATGTTGTCATACAATAACTCAATACAGTGTATTGCGGTGTATCGAGTAACACATTACTGTCACATGTGCTACAAGATGGAGGGCAGGGGGTTACTTTTGTTTATAGTCTATAATAAACAACTTAAATCTGTTCTTTATTTTTGAATCACTCTGTATGTTTTAGCACAATCTTACCAATACCAAGGAATTTTCCATAATGTGTACACAGACCACTACAAAAAAGTTGAAAAAATAATAATGAGGGGAATTGTCATTGACTTTTACTCAGAACATACTTTTCAAAGATATGTAGGTGTGTAAGAAGGGCTCTGAACCTGAAAATATGAAAATGACCTATGTTTTGAAAAGCCACTTTCACTCTTAAAACTTAAATTTTTAGGTTAAGTTTTACTGAAAATTACTAAATATATACAAATGAAATCTAATTAGATGATCACTTAATGAACAATTCATCAATACATCTACATCAACATTGGGTGGAATGTGTGTCACCAGTTGATAATGTGACCAAAAAAATAACACCATTCAAGTAAGATATGCATATAATCTACAAGATATCATAATGATGAAAGAAACTTCTAATTACTTCAAAAATTACTAAGCATCTTCATACACAGATTATGCTACTGAAATACTTGTAAAATAACTGTTCAGTATGTTCATTAGTAACAGAGAAAGAAAAATGCTCATTATTTTATTTATTAGTCTTTGGATTAGTTGATTTCTCTTCCCATTCTATACGTTTGCTCTCAAAAAAATTCCCATATCCATTATTATATAAACAAATTACTTCTTCCTCAGGCCAGCGAATGACATTGTTTTCAATGACATATGGAAATGCTGTATCATCATCTTGATTACAGTCGGCTTTGAGCGATGATGGAACTAGTCAACATTGCAGATTAAATGTTACCAAAAATGATGAAACTGGATATTGGCACATTGTCTGATATTCCACCTTTACACGTTGGTACCATGGAAAGTTATAACATTCCCTTATAGAGTAAGTTTTCATTTTAAAATATGTATTCCTTTGCTGTTTGAATATCAACTGCTAATGTAGTGTTCAACACTGAACTTCACGTATACTCTGATTTATTCACACACTGAAATAATACAATACAAGTGAACTAATTCATTATGTGTCTGTAGTAAGTCAAAGTCCACAAAAGCACAAAGCAGAACAAGATATTTTAACCAGAATGTCAAGGGACCAAAGTCAAGTAATTTTACATAACAACAAAATCCTCCAGTGTAGTAATCTGTAACATATTTGAGGTCACAGGCAATGGTAGGTTTCCTTGATCGGTTCAGGCAATATCATTACCTGCTTGATGATCCAGTGCAGGTCATTAGTTGATGCATTGTGGGTGCCTACTTGTGTGGGTTGCAGTGCCTTGTGAGTGCCTTGTAGCATGTCCCACTGTGTATGTCAGCATTAGAAAATTGCAGCGGAATGTAGGAAGATCTGCAGCGAGTGGCAACTGATCCATAACATAGACAAATGTAATGCATTGTGAATACATAGAAAGAAGGATCCTTTGTTGTATGATTATGTGATAGCGGAACACACACTGGTAGCAGTTACTTCTGTAAAATATCTGTGAGTATGCGTACGGAACGATTTGAAGTGGAATGATCATATAAAATTTAGTTGTTAGTAAGGCGGGTGCCAGGTTGAGATTCATTGGGAGAGTCCTTAGAAAATGTAGTCCATCAACAAAGGAGGTAGCTTACAAAACACTTGTTTGACCTATACTTGAGTATTGCTCATCAGTGTGTGATCCGTACCAGGTCGGGTTGACAGAGGAGACAGAGAAGATCCAAAGAAGAGCTGCACTTTTTGTCACAGGGTTATTTGATAAGCGTGATAGCGTTACGGAGATGTTTAGCAAACTCAAGTGGCAGACTCTGCAAGAGAGGCACTCTGCATCGCGCTGTAGCTTGCTGTCCAGGTTTCGAGAGGGTGCATTTCTGGATGAGGTATCGAATATATTGCTTCCCCCTACTTATACCTCCCAAGGAGATCACAAATGTAAAATTAAAGAGATCTGAGTGCGCACAGAGGCTTTCCAGCAGTTGTTCTTCCCGTGAACCATATGCGACTGGAACAGGAAAGGGAGGTAATGACAGTGGCACGTAAAGTGCCGTCTGCCATGCACCATTGGGTGGCTTGCGGAGTATAAATGTAGATGTAGATGTAGATATTGATGAGTTGGAGCTTGAGTTCCTGTTACGCCAGGATACAAGATCCTTCCCCTCAACCCGTCTCTCCTCCCAATATTCAGCCGATATGTCCAAAAAATATCCTGTCTGGTGGTGCACCAGGATGACAGGAGGGGGCAGGTGGTGACGGGGAGCTCATCAAGATGCTTCAACAGCAGGGGTGGACTCGTCCTACGTCAGGAAATAAGTCTTTCGTGACATTGTTGTCTGTGTTGTCCACCGGGACCTGCACTGGTAAAGTATTCAGAGGTGCAGGAGCTGCAACTGTCTGCTGAATTAGGATGAGAGTGTGATAGCTTGGTCCAAATTTGATTGACCTTGAAAAGCCTCTTGCCATGGGTTGCAATAACTGAGCCTGGGATCCAGTCTGATACTCAGCCACAGGTGCAGGATCACAGAGTAATGTGGTTGAATTGACCGAGGTGATGGATGTGTCATACGAGACAAGTGATCTAACAAGGTGTATTAGCAGTGGCCTTTGAGTATTCCAACTGAGGACAGCCCATGAATTGGAGTGGTTTGATACGAATGGAGGAATCCTGCCAGGGCTTCCTCTTTGTTGTGACCTAGAGACATTGCCGTCTTAAGTTGTTGTTTAAAGATAGCTACTTAACAGACCATTCTGGTTCGTCATTTGGTGCAGGGTGGAATGTGTTAGGGCGTGGATATGTTATTAATGACAGCTCTACTCCAGGCAAACATTTCGAGAATAAACTTCCTAGCATTCAAGTATGTATTAGAAGTAAAAATTTCTCTGGATCAGAAAAACTTTTTCTTCCTAATTCTGCAAATAAGGAATAGCGTATTGATTAATTCATGTTAAAGAAAACCTTTCCCATTTGAGTAAAACGGATTAATATGTATTTCATGTTTGAGCATCGCATGTCACTGCAAAAAATAAAATTCCAAATGTTCCATCCCCTGGCACGACCGTATTTGTATCCACCACTGAATTCAGTGGCAATTGAGCAACTTTTTAGTAGAGCTGGATTAATATGTGGTTCTAGAAGCAATATCCTGAAAGTGTGTAAGATCACAAATTTACTATCTTTTAAATATGCATAGGAAAGACAAGAAGTGAAATCATTTTTTAAAAAGAGAGTTTTTTTATTTGGAAAAACACACTGCAAGTAGCATCACATTCCTACACCTCTCCCAAACTCGATGCACTTGGCCCGTCTGTTGATATCCATCATAATTCCGTCCTGGAAAATGAACTGTGATATGGTTCACATCCACTCTTGAACAGCTTCATCACATGACAAAAACATTGTTTCATGCAGATGTCCCTTCTTTGGACCAGAAAGGTGGAAGGTGTCTATTTAAAATGTACTCTAGAAAGTCAGGAGTGAAGTCGATTTTTAAAAGAGATTTTTTATTTGGAAATTAACACTACAAGTAACGTCATATCTCCATGCCACTCACAAATTCTATGTACTTGGTCCTTATCTTGATAACCTTATAATTCCATCCTGGACATCGTGTACATCCACTCTTGCACAGTCTTGTTGTATGATGAAAACGTAGTTTCATGCAGATCTTCCTGTATCAGACCAGAAGGGTAAAAATGGCTGGCAAATAAGGCAAAATCATCAAACTAAGATTTTAAATGCATCTTCTGAAAGCTTCCATCCCCTCTTTCAGGGAGCCCCTTGAGTGCGAGTTCACAAAGGCCAACGCTGTTTATGGCATTCAATGCCCCACATATGGTCTACTATGCAACAACAATATTGGTTGCTAATGGCGACGGGGTGGGACTGGAGGTATCCAGTGGTGAGAACAGAATTTGACTATGGAGCATAGTTGAACTGCTTAGTCGATGAGTAACTCACAACAGTGCTACAGTGCTAGTGTGTTGATACAAAGGAGAACAATGGAAACGATAAACAAAGCAAATATTGGATTATATGAGGGTCATTCAATAATTACTTTTTCTACTTTTCAACAAATCCCCTTGAGCACTTATGCACTTGTTCCAACGGGCTACAAGCTGTTTTATTCTGGCTGCAAAGAACTCTATCGTGATGTTTGAACCAATTTCCCACAAAGTTTTTCATGTCCTCGTTGTCCTGCAAACTCTTCCCACGTAATGCTTCCTTCAGTGCACCAAACAAATGGAAATCATAGGTGCCAAATCAGGACTGTGAGGGGGATGAGGCAGTACTTCCCAGCCCATTCTGTCGATGGTTTCATGGGTTAGTTGGTAGTATGATGTGCGTTGTCTTGCTGGAGATGATGATAACCTTTGGATCATTGTGGTGTGCCATTTTTCATTTGATGTCCATGGTGCAAGTTCAAAGGTTTGTTTTGAACGTTTCTTGAATGTTGACGATGTCCGTTTTGTGAAGTGTAATACTTAGATGCCATAGGAGGTTGACTTCTGCATCTCCTGGACACTCATTTTCTTTCACCCTCCTGATGCACGTGGTGAGTCATTAGCCGCTAATTTTTGTCCTGTCATAATTGGTAACACATTTTCAAATAAACATTACTAAAGATTGAACTTCTGACCTCACACTCAACGGGATCCTTGGAAGACTTCTCAGGTATATGGTAACCATTGATGAGCCAGGGAATCATTGCTGCGAACCACAGAACATGGTGTGGAAACATCCATCTTCGCCACAGTTGATGATGATAGAGGGTTGGCCTATGAAACGTCTGCTGCTCATTCATTAACTGCTGAAGGTCACACAAGGAATAGTGACACCTAATGTGAGCTCTTGAAAGATCTGACATCTAAAATCAAAACTAATGAGGAACCCCTTCAGTGCGAGGTGGCAAGTTCTATCTTCAGTAAGGCTCATATGAAAGTGTTGTGTTAACAGTTATTGCTTCCCTGCAATAACTGAATTAGCTGGTAATGACTCACCAGGTGCACATGGAGGGTGACACAAAGTGAATGTCCAGGAGGTGTAGAGATCACCCTTCTGTGGGATGTTTGTATTACATGTCGCAAAATGGACATCGTCGACATTCAAGAAAAGTTCAAAACAAACCATTAACTTGACCATGTGTGGCAAATTAGAAACAGCATGTCACAGTGATCACAAAGGTTTGCACTATCAAGATTGAAGGCAAACCTCTTGGGAGTTGCCAACCGTGAACAGGGTGATGAGAACTGATGGAATGAGATGACACGCAACTGAATGCGAAACAGTCTGTTGTGGAGCTTATCGTGAAACTGGCTATCCTTTAAGGCGTAGCTGCAGACAGTATGATAATATGTTTTATAGGTGCGGAAGAAAACAAACATCCATCCAGTGATTCCAGGTACTATGAACTGCAATGTCACAGACTATTCAGGAAGGACAGTTTGCTTTAAAGGAGTATGATTTTTATATGCAGACCAGGATTCAAGCAAAAGCTGTTCGTAAAAAGCAGTGCTCATACCATAGTTTCTTGCTGTTAAATAAATAAATGGTTTATTTTTCCATAATAACAGTCGTGGATATAGATTACAAACACAAGAACATTTAAAAAAAGTTTGTATGTAAACATAAATTATACACAATAACTTTAAAAATCCTTGATGGAGTACAAACATTTATCAATTAACAGTTGCTTTAATTTTGTCATAAAATATGTTTCCTTTTAACAATTTTATATTATTTGGCAATCTGTTATAAAAATGTCTTCCAGCAGAAAATGGACTATGATCTGTTGCTTTTTTGTTACTAAATTTTTTGTGGTAATCCTCTTTTTCTTCTATTATAATTGTGGATTTCACTATTGATTACGCTGTGCTCCATATTTTCTTTTACAAACAGTATAGTTCTGAGAACATACAATGAATACATTGTTAGTATGTTATACTTAATGAAATATTCTCTACAGCACTGATGCTTACTAATTTTAGCTATTATCCTAATTGCTCTTTTCTTGGGCTCTAAAAAGCCCTATCCATATATGTTGTTGATGCCCCACCCTATATCTCGATACCATATTGCAGGTGGAAGTGTGTAATTCCAAAATAGATTTTTGTTAAAACAGGTTGTGCTGTTGTGCTAGATAGGTGTTTTAGTAAGTAGGTGTTACAGGAGATATTTTTACACATGTACCTGATGTGCTCCTTTCATGTATGATATTTATCTGCTATAATACCCAGGAATTTATGTTTATCAATTGTTTCAACTGATAGCTCTGGTTCTGTATCCACTTGTCTTGATTTATAATTTAGCAGAAACTCCATCAGAATTGTCTTGTCCTTATTTAGTGCCAATTTGTTTTTGGTGAGATATTCTGTGGTGAAGCTAATGTTCTCTGCATTATTTTGCACTGCTGACTGTTTTGTAGAGCATCAACTTATGAAGGAGGTATCATTAGCATTATTTACTAGGCTTGAATTTTGTGGAATTATTATATCATAGATGTACACAATAAACAGGAAAGGCCCGATAATGCTTCCCTGAGGGACTACACAGTTAAGAATTTTATAAGATGATTTTAATGTTTGTGTATGTCACACAATTGTATAATACAGCTTTACACATTGTCTCCTGTCAGCAAGGTAGGATCTTAAAAAATCTAATGCTACTCGTCTGACTCCATAAGTTTCTAATTTATGTAGAGGAACAGAATGATTTACAGAATCAGAAGCCTTGGATAGGTTTAAAAAGGTGCCAATAACATTGTTTCCATCATCAAGTTTAGTCAATACCACTTGCAAAAATGTAGCTACAGCTGTTATTGTAGACTGGACCTTCCTGAAACCAAGCTGACAGTTTTTTAATAGATTGTACTTGCAGAAAAATGATTAAAGTTGATCAAGACGTTGCCTTTCCTACAGCTTATTAATTATTGATGTCAGTGAAATAGGCCTATAATTTGTATGTCTGTAGTTATTCCCTTTTTATGCACCAGTCTTATTTCAGTGAGTTTTAACAGGTCAGGAAATGACCCGTGACAGAAAGAGCTGTTTATTAAATGTTGTAGTGGCTTTATTAATTCATTACTGGATTCATTCAGAATTTTCACTGAGATGTCACTCCAGCCACTGGATGTATTTGCTTTTAAGTTAGAGTTGGTTTTCAGTATTTCCAATTCTGTAAGACACCTCAGGAAGAATGAATCACTAACATTACTGGGATTTAGCACCTGTGGTGGGTCAATCACATCCTCCCTTCTTCCCTACTGCTCACACAAGATCACGCACCTGACAAAGAGTTGTTGGGGGCAGAGCACCTACAACTTCCCGCAGCACAATAATAACTTCCAGACAATTTACCATCCAGATTAAGAGATTGACATTGATGTATATGAATTCGTTAAGGCATTGATGTTAGTTGACTCTGATACAACTGTCTTGCTATGTCTGATTCCCAGTGCTCCCTTCATATAAATTTCCTCTACAGATCCCGATTGGCTGGAGCTGAAAACAAAATTACTGAACGATGGGATAAATCTGTTTACCCCATCTAGAAATTTTCAGGCAGATTCAACAGCTTGCTGTACATTGTCAAGTTGACGCTTTGTTTGAAATTACATTATCTTACATCTTCCAATTCTGTAGCACTGTTTGAAGTTAGGCAACCATTCATTCCTTCCCTTGAAATCACTGTAATCTATGTTGTGCGCAATTTGATGTGCATATCTTAGGGCACTATAATGCATGTCCTGAAAGTCGTATCAAACATCTTTGAAATGCACAGATACCAGTTTTTGTAACAAGTGCACCTTGTCCTTCCTTCGGTAACAATAGTTTGTGCATTACACAGTAATATTGCTGCGGACGTATTCGAAAGCTGTTCATAATTACTTTTTTACAATGCTGTGGATGGTCTTCCACGTACATAATTGTGGTTAGTACCCACTCCTTGGACAATGATTGTTCTTTACTAGGTTTCACTGGACACGGGATTTTCTGGCTTCCTGTCCGACAAGGATGGTGAACTACATGGCTCGACATCTGTTCCAGTACCACTTTCATGTGTTAAACATGCATCGTCATCATTGTAATCCTCATGCACATTGTCCACATAGTCCACACACTCCACTGACTCATCTTGCAGAAAGCTAAAAAATTTCATCTGCTACTTTTTTCTCACTGTGCAATATTCCTTGGATTCCTCTCCAATGAAATTTCGACTTCAACAGCTATTGTAGATAGAATGCAATATTTGCTGTATGTAGTGTTGTCATTGCTCTGCTTTGTATCAACACCATTAGCACTGTAACACTTGTGAGTTACTCCTCAATTAAGCAGTTCAACTATGCTCCATAGTCTAATTCTGGGCTCGTCATGGATACCTCCAGTCCCACCCCTTGACGCCATTAGCGGCCAGTATTGTGGTTGCATGGTAGGAAATATGGCGGGCATCGAATGCCATAAACGTCATTGCCCTTTCGTGACCCTGCACTCAAGGGGTTCGTTGTTCGTCTTCTTCGGAACGCTTTACATTGGTTTCAACATTTCGCACCATTCCTGTTTGTGTTCATCTTACAGTTGGCGTGATACCTGGTGAGCACCAACTTTTGTGAGTTTAGAAGTAGGTTTCAGCCAGTTTCATGAACGACTGCAAATCCTGGACCATGCCTAATTTTAAATTCATGTGCGATATGATTAAATCCGGCACGATGATCTTCACAAATCATTCGCTCAAATGCTTCCATGTTCCAGACCGTTTTAGAAGTTTATGGCCTTCCCCATTGCTCTTCATTGCATACAGATACACGTCTACTTTTGAACAGATTTATCCACACATAAGTTTTCGTTTGCTAAGACAGCTACCACCATACTGCAGCTGCATAGTGCATATAATCCCTGTGCTTAAATCTCTTTGTAATATGTAAAATGAATAGTCTGCTCATCTGTACCTTGGTGCATACTTACAATGGGATAGTGTTAATAAAAATGATCTGAAAGCACTGTATTCACTTAGTGAAAAAAATACGAGTTTACGGAATATCGGACCAGGTTTGTGATTGGATTCAGGATTTCCTAGAAGAAAGAACACAACATGTCATTCTTAACGGTTCAAAATCTGCAGATGTAGAGGTAATTTCGGGAGTACCGCAGGGAAGCGTGATAGGACCTTTATTGTTTACAATATACATAAATGACTTAGTTGACAACATCGGTAGCTCCGTGAGGCTATTTGCAGATGACACGGTTGTCTACAAGAAAGTAGCAACATCAGAAGACTCGTACGTACTCCAGGAGGACCTGCAGAGGATTAATGCATGGTGCGACAGCTGGCAGCTTTCCCTAAACGTAGATAAATGTAATATAATGCGCATACATAGGGGCAGAAATCCATTCCAGTACGATTATGCCATAGGTGGTAAATCATTGGAAGCGGTAACGACCGTAAAATACTTAGGAGTTACTATCCGGAGCGATCTGAAGTGGAATGATCACATAAAACAAATAGTGGGAAAAGCAGGCGCCAGGTTGAGATTCATAGGAAGAATTCTAAGAAAATGTGACTCATCGACGAAAGAAGTAGCTTACAAAACGCTTGTTTGTCCGATTCTTGAGTATTGCTCATCAGTATGGGACCCTTACCAGGTTGGATTAATAGAAGAGATAGACATGATCCAGTGAAAAGCAGCGCGATTCGTCATGGGGACATTTAGTCAGCGCGAGAGCGTTACGGAGATGCTGAACAAGCTCCAGTGGCGGACACTTCAAGAAAGGCGTTACGCAATACGGAGAGGTTTATTATCGAAATTACGAGAGAGCACATTCCGGGAAGAGATGGGCAACATATTACTACCGCCCACATATATCTCGCGTAATGATCACAACGAAAAGATCCGAGAAATTAGAGCAAATACGGAGACTTACAAGCAGTTGTTCTTCCCACGCACAATTCGTGAATGGAACAGGGAAGGGGGGATCAGATAGTGGTACAATAAGTACCCTCCGCCACACACCGTAAGGTGGCTCGCGGAGTATAGATGTAGATGTAGATGTAGATGTAAGCGACACAGCTAACACACAGGAACAATGAAGCGGAAAAAATGACATTATACACGGCCTGATAAAAATGAGGCATCCAGAAAAGGGGGTGGGGGTGCAAAAAAACAAAATGAAACTTCATGGATTGAGGTGTTATGTGATGTTCTCTCAGTGTTTTCATAATCAAGTGAAATTAACAGAGAACTTGCTGATATGAGTCCTCATATCACTATGACATTGCATCTAGATAGATTTAAAACTAGATGACATCTCCATAGATGATGTACCCACAACAAAATTCTTAGGGTTGCAAATTGACAGACAAATGAAGTGGAATGAACATGCTGTGAAACTCTTGAAAAAGATATCCACAACATGTTATGCACTTAGAGTCCTTGTATCTGCATGCAGTAGTGAATGTTTGAGAACTGTGTGCTTTAATTATGTTCATTCAGTAATCAATTATGGTATTATTTTCTGGGGAAACGGTGCTCAGAATTTACAAGCAGTATTCAAAATGCAAAAGAGAGCAGTAAGAATTATAACAAAAAGCAGTAAGCAGGCCCACTGCAGAGAACTTTTCAAAATGTTGGAAATTCTAACTGTTCCTTGTGAATTTATATTCCAAACCATAGTGTACATCAAGAAAAATAAAGAAAATTATAGCTCAAATACCAGTCTTCATAACCATAGTACAAGAAAAAGTCACTGTCTTCACCTAGATAGGAAGAATAAACATAAGACTTAAAACAGCTTCTTGTATGAAGGTGTAAAACTGTATAATAAACTGCTGAAGAAAATAAAAGAAGCAGATATTATGTACCACTTTAGGAAAAATTCTTAAATTGTTTTTGTAGGAACACTGCTTTTACACTATAAGTGAATTCTTTAGTACAAAATGATTGTAAATAGCTTCTGTTCACAATATTTTGATAAGGAGCAAAAATGATTGTAAATAACTTATATGTCACAATGTTTAGCTACATGTAACAACAAATTGTATAAATATATGAATGTACGCAACTGACAACATCCATACATTTTTAAATGTCCACGGATGGCTAAATAAATAAAAATAAATAAATAAATAAATAAATCCCCTCTGGCCTAGAAGCATGCACCGATTCGATTGGGAAAGGTGCCATTAAACTGTTGTATCATCTGCTGAGGCAAACTGGTCCACAGCTTTTGTCCGTGGTCGTTGATATCCTGGCTACTGGAGCTGGGACGCTGTTGACACTCGAGTTGCTCCCACACAAGTTTTGTCGAGGACAGAGCTGGGAGTCTTTTTGACCACAGGTGTGTCTCAACATAACATAGATTGTTCATAGACAAACTAGTTATATTGGATGAGCATTGTTTTGCTGAAAATGGCACCATGATACAGTTGCATGAAATGTAACACATGATGATGCAGTATGTCCATGACGTACCATTGTGCCATGAGTGCCCTCTACGACTACCAGCTGTGACTTGAAGTCATATCCAATGAGGATAGTATAGAACTATGATTCGTTGCTGATCACAATGCAATACCACTCATCAACAATTCATGCTTCCTGGTCATGACACCTTTTGAAACGAAGCTGTTTGGGTTGTGGTGTTAGTGACAGCATTCACACGGGCATTAATTCCCTAGTCTGGTTACTGCTAGTCTGCGACTAATGGCACTTGATGAAACAGAATGTTCGAAGAAATCCATTACTTGTTCTCGAATGGCAGGAGAAGATATGTGTTTAGTGCTTAAATCGACGATCCTCCCTTGACGGGATCAGATGTGGTTAACCAGAACCTTGATGGAGAGTATGTCTGCCTTCATGTTTCCGAGCAGTCCAGCATTGGGCAACTGTCACACCTGAATGCCCCACATATCTGTATATTTCATGATTCGACAAGCTGGCCGAATGGTGGCCCACAATGTCCCCTTTCAAACTCAGTCATATGTGGCTATCAGTGTAGGCTACTTCTGAAGCCTGGGATGCGCAGAGAATGGAGAAAAATTGGTGGCAAAGGGTCTTGGGATGAACTGAGTCTTTTGGACCTTGTGATAGGATAACATGAAGCTGTGGCTGAGGGATGCACCACGGAGGTGTACGGGAGTGAGTCCAGAGGAGAGGTGGAAGAGAAAACAATTGAAGCTCAGAGAGGATAGACTGTATGCGGATTGCGATTGTAATCCCTGATCAAGGCCACCACTGCGAGAGATGGATTACCGTTTTTGGAAAGAGGAACAGTAGTTCAGATGTTTAGGGAAGCTGCAAACGTGGGTAGCATAACTGACAATCACTAGTTGGCACCTGATCCGTAGTGGGGGGACCCAAGCCTCCATGAGTAAGCTGTTCACATGGATAGTTCGAAAGCCTCATGTCACAAGTCGAACGCCACAGTGATGTATCAGATACAATATCTGCAATACTGAGGGTGATGCCGAACCATATACTAGACTGCTATGATCGAGATGGGATTTTGTCAGGGCTTCGTAAAGCTGCAGAAGGTAGTGCAAACTGCACCCCAGCTGTTGTTACTCAGACAGCGAAATGTGTTAAGGTGCAGCCAGCAATTTTGTTTAATCTAGCGAAGATTGGGAATCTATGTCAACCAAGAATCGAAGACCAGTCCTAAAAGCCATAAGTCTCCACCATATTGAGAAGTTGGTAATGAAGGTGAAGTTCTGCTTGTGGATGAACGGAATGATGTCGACAGAAATGCATGACGCAAGTCTTGACGACGGGAAATCGAAAGCCATGGGTGAGGGCCCATGCCTGCGCCTTTCGTATGGCACCTTGCAGTCGATGTTCAGTGACATCTGCACTAGAGGAACAGTAGTAGAGGAAAAAGTCGTCAGCATTCAAGGAGGGTGATACTGAGGACCCCACATCGCTGCTAGAACATTGGTGGTTAATAGAAAGAGAGGGGCACTCAGTACAGAGCCCTGTGGGATCCCGTTCTCTTGGATACGGGGGGTATTGTGGGAAGCACCAACTCAAACCCAGAATGTACAGTGAGACAGGAAGTTCTGGATGAAAGCGGAAGTGGACCCCAGAGATCCCACTTGTGTAAGGTAGCAAGGATGAGGTGTCGCCATGTAGTGTCATCAGCATTTTGCAGGTCGAAGAAGACAGGGGTAAGGTGTTGACACCAGGCAGAAGCTGTTTGGATGGCAGAAACCAAGTGAACCAGATTATTAGTAGTGGTACGACCTTGTCGGAAACCACCCTGGGATGGAGCCAGAAGACCCAAAGACTCAAGGAGCCAACACAGCTGCTGGCTCACCATGTGTTCAAGCAATTTACAGAGAACTCTGGCGAAACCGAGTGATAACTGTCCATCTCTATATGGTGCTTACTTGATTTCAGCAATGGGACAACCATGCTTTCTCGCCATTGCGATGAGAACTCGCCCTCACTCCAGATATGGTTAAAGATGGCAAGGACGTGACGCTGTCAGTCCGCCGGTAGGTGCTTGATCATTTGGTTGTGGATGTGGTCCGGCCCTGGGGCTTTATCAGGGTAGTGGGTTAGGACACTGACGAATTCCCATTTGCTGATGGAGCATTATAGGGCTCCAGGTGGTATGTAGTAAAAGATAATTGCTTTTGCTACAAACGCTGTTTTAGAACGCGAAAGGCAAGTTGATAATTATCAGGTACTAAGGCTTGAGCATAGTACAGAGCAAAATGTTCGGCGATGGCGTCTGGGTTAGTGCAAACAGTGTCATTCAAGGTAATACCAGGTACACCTGCTTGTGTCTGGTATCCATAGAGGTGTTTAATCTTAGCCCAAACCTGCGAAGGACAGTAACATGGTCCAATGGTTGAAATGTACAATTTCCAGCATTGTTTCTTCCATCTTTTTATTAGGTGCTGGACCATGCCATGGAGCCACTTAAAAGCGATGGGGTGCTCCATTGATGGGCGTCACTTACGGTGTTAGGAAAGCCCACCCATGATCTCGAAGGCCTCTGTGATTTCCGAGGACCACCGAGGCTTTATCTTCTGTCAGGAGGGCCTGTGGAATGAGATCGCTAAACCAGCTGCTGAAAGAGTGGCTGTAGTTGTATTATGGACTGCCTCATCAATATCTACATGCAGGGAGGAGCCATGATCGACAGCAGAGGCGAAAACATTCCAGTCAGTACTGTTGAGAGCCTATCTGGGCAGGTATCCAGGGGAGTGACACTGAGGGAGGGACAGGAAGTTCAGAAAGTGGTCACTACTACACAGGCCATCGTGGGTCCTCCAGTGGATGGTCGGGAGAAGAAAGGGCTGCAAATGGAAAGACCAGTGGCTGAGAAGGTTCTGTGTGCCACACTGAAGTGTGTGGAGGTATCAGTATTCAAAGGGCAAAGGTCAAGTTGTGCTAATAAATTTTCAAGGTCTTTACCGCCAGCCAGTGACCATGGTTCCACCCCACAAACGGTTATGGGCGTTGAAATCATCCAAGAATACGAAAGGTGGGATACAGCTGAGAAACCAGTGCAAACAGTATGTTCTGAGACACTTCACCATTGGGAGGGAGGTAAACATGGCAGATGGTAATATCCTGAAGTGTCCTTACCTGAACAGCCACAGCCTCCAAAGGTGTATTAAGAGGCACGGGTTTGCTGTATAGTGTGTCTAGAACATATGTGCAACCACCACCTGACACCCTGTCACAGTAGCATGATTCTTACAATATCCTTGGTACCCATGAAGGACTGGTGTCTGCATCGCTGGAAACCAAGTCTCCTGAGGGGCAATACAGAAGGCAGGTGAAGTGCTTAAAATATGTGTTACCTCAGCTAGGTGGTGGAAAAAAAACTGCTCCAATTCCACTGAGATCAATGTTGTCTATGTACAACGGGCATGAAGGGGCCAAGGTGGCAGGTTATGCCATAGAGTCCCTGCTGCCATTGGTTAAGGGTTATGTCATCGATATGCATAGGTTCTAGGTTCCATTGTGTGGTATGAATTGGGGCTTCAGGGGCTGCCGGAATCTCTGCCTTGAAAACAGGAGTGGAACAGGTGGGATCTAGTGGCGTGGGTGACACTGCAATGTCCTTCTTCTTCGAGGACTTTTTCTTGTCTTTCCTTCTCCTTAGAGGATTTAGATGATTGCAAGGGATTCTATGGATCAGGTTCAGGTGTAGATGATGACTAAGCCCTGCGACTAGCAGCCTGTGGCTCCTTCATCCATTGGCTTGTGTCTGTTTGGAGACAGCCAGAAACCTTGGAAGAAAGGTCCCGAGGGTCTCGTTCCTGGCGAGAGAAGCCGGAAGAAGGTGATATATCCTGGATGGGAGGTGGGGACCAATGCCTCCAGTGGGTGTGAAGTCATTGACCCTAAAGTAGGTGTGGGGGAAGCAGCAAGAGAGGAGCCCCCAACCATCATAGGTGCAAGCATGATTTTGCCATCCTGAGGACCCACAGAATGAGGTGTAAGTGGTGAGAGTACCATCGTCGAAGGGAGCGTGCCATCATAGCTGCAGCATATGACACTGTTTGGGTTGCAACTGTTCGTACTTCTTGGGTTCTTGGTAACTGAGTTTAGTCTTGTATTCTTGTGTTTTCTTTTTTCTCTGGAAAACAGTGCCCTCCAGTGAGCATGGAGGGTGGTGCTTTCCACAGTTGACACAGATGAGGGACGGTACATAAGGAGCATTCGCATGCAGCGCTCATCCACAATCTCTACAGATGGGGCTAATGTTGCAACATGAAGACATGTGCCCAAATTTGAAGCACTTGAAGCACCACATGGAAGGACAGGGAGGGGAGGGGGGACATACGATTTCACAAGCATCAGTATACCATGACCTTGACCTTTTCCGGCAATGAATCGTCATCAAAGGCCAAGATGAAGGCACCGGTCGCAACCCTATTGTCCTTTGGCCCCTACACACACGATGGACAGTGTACACCCGGTCGATCCAAGTTGGCGCGTAGCTCATCATCAGACTGTAAGAACATGTCTCTGTGGGAAATGATGACCTGAAGCAAATTTAGACTTTTGTTACAGGAAACGACGATAACCAGTATCTCACCCAGCTTGTTACAACTGAGCAGTGGGCGTGGCTGGGCAGGGGATGCCTTTTTGATGAAAACTGACGCACTTCTCGCTTTAGAGATGACTACCACTTCCCCAAACTCGTAAATTTGTAATCATAGGGCGGCAGTTACGAGTAGACCCTACATTGGGCTTGTGTTACATTTATGACTTGGATTAAAGTTTAGTATTGTAGCTGTGTCAATTGTTGTTCAGCAAATGTTAACATGTCAAAATGGATCCTGCAGGTGTTTGAGAACCGAAAATTTAAATAAAGATAGAAGCGAGAGTTGGCGTATTACATTGCAGTCTGTGTAAAACGAAAGTAAGAGAAATTAGCTAAACACACAGTTTTATCAGACCAATAGTTACACACATGGATCGCTCATCCAGAGATTTTAAATGAAAAGCGTCGTTGTAAGGCCTTCTGCAGCTTGTTTCTCGCTGTGTGTTACACCGGTGTCATAGTGTACGAATCTCTGTTTATTTACCGCGTAGATAACTGGCAAAAAGGAGAATAAAAGCGAAGACAGAATCTAATTAAATGAATCTGTCCCACCTTAGGCTATACGAGCTGGTTGTAACATTACTTTATTATCAATCAAAGCAACTAAGATACTATAGCAATCAGCTGAAGTCATTGGAAAGTATTAATCGGTGTTTGCAACCAATGCATCCAACACTTGTCGTTTGCACTCGCCCCATAGTTGGTGGGTGCCTTTAGGTAGCTGATGTGACACCTGCGGAGTCATCTTACGCTCTGATTAGCTTCTGAAGTGCTACATACTCAAGGAAACTGATAACTTCATTACTTATTACTCATATTACTAATGAAAAACTAACTCCTCCCGAACAGGCCATTAAGGCCCAACAGCACTGACCGGCCGCCCTGTCATCCTTCGCCAATAGGCTTCACTGGATGCGGGTATAGAGGGGCATGCGGTCAGCACAACGCTGTCCCGCCCGTATGTCAGTTTCCGAGACCGGAACCGCTTCTTCTCAATCAAGTAGCTTCTCAGTTTGCCTCGCAAGGGCTGAGTGCACCCCACTTGCCAAAAGCGCTCGGCAGACCGGATGGTCACCCATCCAAGTGCTATCCCAGCCCGACAGCGCTTAACTTCGATGATCGGTGTTACCACTGCGGCAAGGCCTCCTTAAATTGCCAAGCCTACGGTGTTTATTGTCGGTTGCATTAACGCCTTCCGTGTTTATTGTTGACACGTGTTACTGATAGGTGTTTGAGTCTCCTAGACCGCGCCTCGTGAACTACGTATGTGTTTTCTTCAGTACGGTACCGCATAGCTCAAAATGTGTTGGCACGGATGTGTCATTCGAGTTTGATGAAATCGTTAGTCGGCCTGTGGAGGAAGGTGTCAGTGATGTAGAACAAGAAATAAACGAAAAAGAGGACGATTTTGCATTAGCCAGTGATCGCAGTTCTGCTATCGAACAAGAGTATCATTCAGAGGAAGAACTTCAGGAAAGTTGGTGATGGGGGTCTGTCTGTTTCTTCAATGAAATACTTAAAGTGTCCGTTAAAATCGAATGTGTTCTGAGTGATGATCAAAATGTAATCGGGTGGACTTTTTATGCGCAAATTTAAACCCTGGATTTAGTTTCATTTGGAAATGTATTTCTTACAGAGACTTCAGGATTAGAACAGTGTATTCATGTGTACTATTTAAAAGTGTTGTTTAAATCCTTCTAGTTTATTTTATTGCACTAAACAAAGCCTGCAGCATTTCACTATTTATCACACGAAAGCACATAATTTTGTGTGATAAATAGTAAAATGCTGCAGGCTTTGTTTAGTGCAATAAAATAAACTAGAAGCATTTAAACAACACTTAAATAATTGTAAAAATAAATGTTGTATAGCATAAATTAAAAATTTTAAATGATTTTTGCCTTATATCTCGGTTTAAACATAGGGGACCCAGAGATCCGACCTCGTGGTATACGTTACAGAAAAGTCACCACGCGAGTTACGGGCTAAGCGACAATTCCGGAACGCGAAAGCAGTTGCAGTTTACTTGTCTAACGACTTCCAGGAGCAACAAAAATGGGCTTTTCAGTGTTTCGTGTAGCCTATTGTTGACTGAATGTAAAAAATTTAAAATGCTGTCATAATCTAAACATAAAGAAGTATAGTCTTAACGGTGAAAGTTTAACACAACAAGATAAGATTTGGAACTGGGTATTTGTCTTGAGACAGTGTCAACTACGTCCGTATTTGAAGATGAGAGCAGTTAGCTACTTTAAACAAAATTTACCTATAATTTGAAAACTTTACGAAACTATGAAAGGAAAAAAGGTTTATCGTTTACTAAATTTTCGCAATAAAACGCCAACATCAAATGGTTCAAATGGCTCTGAGCACTATGGGACTTAACTTCTGAGGTCATCAGTCCCCTAGAACTTAGAACTACTTAAACCTAACTAACCGAAGGACATCACACACAACCATGCGCGAGGCAGGATTAGAACCTGCGACCGTAGCGGTCGCGCGGTTCCAGGCTGTAGCGCCTAGAACCGCTTGGCCACCCTGGCCGGCACCAGCATCAAACATGATGTTTTAATTTATTACTTGTTTACTAGCGATTCCATTCGCAATACAGTTTGCAGATAGTATCCTCGTACACCACTGAATGTATGTGGCAAAATGATGTCACTGTACGTCATATAGGAGATATGACGTCATAGACATTTACATCCCTGAAAAACTAGCTTCTTCTTAAAATGGCAGGCAGTAAAACTTCCAACATCAGGCATGTCGTTTTAATTTGTTACTCTTTTACTAGTAACGCTATTCGCAACGCATTTTGTACACAGTATCTACATCATCACTGAATGAACTTGGAAAATGATATTCTATGATACATAATTAAGGAGATATGACGTCATAAACACTGCAGAAGCGTGAAAAACTAGCTTTTGCTTGAAATGGAGCGCATGTTTCCCAGACTATATTCACCCAGTGTTTCGTAATGAGAACGCTTAGCGACTTTCAACAAGCTTTAAGCATAATTTCAAACCTTTTCCATTTTTTTTCGCGTACATACTTAACGTCAAAATTTAACGCATTATGTCATTTGCAATCAGACGTTTGAAGTTGTAATTTTTGTGAATATAAAGGGTCTCTCCTAGATGTAATGTTAGGAAGTGCTAATGAAAATAATCTGACACTATCACAATAAAATTTACCAACAGCCCGAGTCACTTCGTACATTGCCATGTTGTTGCGAACGATGTCATGCTGGAGTGATCTATAATAGCAATTAGTAGCTTTTGGGTCTTATCGGCAGCGTGTAGAGTAGAGAGTTACAGCTCAGATATGGTCAGCAGCCTGTAGAAATATATTTCATGTCGCGAGCCTGTGAGCAACCCTGACGAATGAAACGCTAGGAAAGTTTTTATCTATTGTTCATTAGTTCACGAAAAGCATATTTGCTATATTGGCGAATTATTTTGCGTATAGATCTGTAGATTGTCTGTGAGCGTGAGCATACTGCTTAGGAATGACTGTGGTTTAGGAATGACTGTGGTTTTGTTATTTTTACCAGCGTTGACTTCCTGAATAAAAATCTCGACTCTGTCATGTAACAGTTTGCCTCAGTCCAAATGTCCGACTCACATACAGTAGTGAACCATATCGGTCAATAGTATCTGAAAATCCGACACCCCGCCTTTAGCTGCTCTGGGACAGGAGCACATCAGTACTGAGCACTTTATTTCTAAAACGGGTGCGAGATACACAGCAGCTGCCTTCTTTTCTTTATAGAGGCATAACATAAACATATAAATTAGTAGGATGTTACCAATTGGAGGAATAAGTGAGTGGCGTATAAAGAATCCATTCATTTCAAATAATTAATTAAAAATAGCTCATCCTTTTGGAGTATCGAAATTTAACCGTCCAATTAAACGTAATAATAGTAAGTTGCAGAAAAGTTAGTCACCTCACTAAACTGTCCCTCACTTCTACTTTCGTCCCAGCAAGTGCGACATCGACAGCACATTCATTTAATCCAGCAGTCACGTTACAAATAAGTGCAGAAAAGTTGCTTTGAATGTCTTTGTACGATAAAGGGGCGACGATTTTGGCCATTAGGGTGGAGGATACCAGTGCATCCTGGCGCGTTTGCTGCTTTCGGTACAGTGTTGACATGTCTTGCCAACTGTGCAAGATGCTTCCTCTGGGCCTATGAAAGCCAACAGCTGGGAGTTGGTTCTTTCATATCACCCCCGCTTGAGTTGGTATACTGATCCAGGTGGTGAACCGAGCGGGGTGGCACAGTGGTTAGACACTGGACTCGCATTCGGGAGGACGACGGTTCAATCCCGCGTCCGGCAATCCTGATTTAGGTTTTCCGTGATTTCCCTAAATCGCTCCAGGCAAATGCCGGGTGGTTCCTTTGAAAGGGCACGGCCGACTTCCTTCCCCGTCCTTCCCTAATCCGATGAGACCGATGACCTCGCTGTCTGGTCTCCTTCCCCAAAACAACCAACCAACCAACCAGGTGGTGAGGGGTCGCACAATGGACAAATTTCAATGGTGAAGTTGCAAGGACGCCAGCGTCTCGTCAATAAAAGGGCAGTTACATACTTGCTCTCAGTATGTATCTATAGACGCTGCGACGCTACCATGTGACCAGTTTCTCCATGAGGTGAGCCCATGTCGTCATGATCTTCTCTGCCTACATACTCCTTCTTTTCAACTCCCCCCAGGGGGCTCGCCGCTCTTTGGTAGGTTCGTGCTTGGTCACCAAGAGGCCCCAGCCTTCGCAACATCTTTTCCCTTCTGTGCTGCATGTCTATCCTCTTGCTATTATTTTTTCCCCTCCATTGGATAACATGACTGGGATGTTTTAGGAAATGTGTTCTGCATTTTGAATAG
This sequence comes from Schistocerca piceifrons, assembly GCF_021461385.2. Classification (NCBI taxonomy): domain Eukaryota; kingdom Metazoa; phylum Arthropoda; class Insecta; order Orthoptera; family Acrididae; genus Schistocerca; species Schistocerca piceifrons. The sequence goes on from NC_060142.1 coordinate 429,497,421, forward strand.
CCGACGTCAGAACAGCCTCTCCATTGTTTGTCGTTCCTTTTATCTTTCTTCATTCCCTTTCTCCTGTCCTTCCTCTGCTTCGGCGTTAGAGATTCTTCTTCCTTTCTGTGCATTCCTGAATGTCTGACAGTAGTGGGGCAACCTTCGTGCTACGACACGCTGCATTGTTGCCAAATTTATTCAAGATGGCGACGACAACGTCATCAAAGATGGCGTCAAGTAGAATTGGCAACAGTGTATGACGTCACCAAAGATGGCGGATTTTGGCGGGAAAATAGACCAATTGTGCTACATCCACTAACCTAACCCTCGAGAAAAAATGGCGGGAAGTTTGAATTTTGGCGGGAAAATAGACTAATTGTGCTATGTCCACTAACCTAAGCCTCCAGAAAGAATAAGCACGAAATTCAAATTCCAACAGGATAGTGCATGCAAAACCATACTTGTCTTTATTATTATTCATTATCATTCATTATCATTTACTATCATTCATTATCATTTACTATCATTCATTATCATTTACTATCATTCATTATCATTTACTATCATTCATTATCATTTACTATCATTCATTATCATTTACTATCATTCATTATCATTTACTATCATTCATTATCATTTACTATCATTCATTATCATTTACTATCATTCGTTATCATTTATTATCATTTATTATTATTTATTATTATTGACCTGCCTCTGCTAGAAAATTCCCTCCAAATTCAAATTCAAACACGATAATGGCTGCAAAACCTTACTTTTGTTTATTATTATTCATTATCATTTATTAACATTCATTATCATTCATTGTCATTTATTATCATTTATTATCCTTTGTTATTATTATTATTATTATTATTTATTATTATAGGCCTACCTCCACCAGAAAATTGCGCCAAATTCAAATTCCAGCACGAAAATGTCTCGAAAACTGTACTTCTATTTATTATTATCATTTATTGTTTATTCAAGAGGGTCCGATTTTCTCGGTGAGAAAGCCTTTTCCTTACATACAAAACAAAAATCTATCACAAATTCAAACCCAACACCATAATCGATCACACATACAAACTTTCTCCGTCACTTATCTTTTTTCACTGGTAACCTATCAGAATCGTGTCAAATAATAAACCTCACTTATAGTAACCTAAGTCACATCCTTGCAGGGGGGAAGGAAGGGACTGAAGACTTTATTTCAAGCAGTACGGTCTTCACTTGTTCTCCAACACAGTCAGCACACATCTTTGATATCGCAGTGCAGTCACCACGACATCCGCGCTCCAACTGAATTAGTTCTAGTCCTCGCCACCCCCTGGTCCGACTGGCCAGCATGCGGAGACACTGCTGATGCCTGTCACGTGAGGCGGCCGCTCGCACTGGACTGCCGGTACGCCGGGTGGTAGCCCAGCGATCGCTCCCACACCGTAAACATGTTTTCGCTGGACACGCTGGAACTTGTTGAGTTTGACGTCACAGTGGTCCCTTGTCCGCTCACGCCGTGTATTCGTCGCCTCTGCACGTTTCCCGCCAAAATTGTTTGCCTCGGAGCTGAATCACACAACGGTCGGCCCATTCCCTGCCACACTTTTGGCGCCAAAGTTGTTTTCCTGGGCACGTTCAAACCTGTCAATGCCGACCGCTCACTGTCCACCATGTGTCCTTGTGTGAGTGAGAATGCAGTGCTACACTTTTTGCAGCAAAGTCTGCTAGACAGTGGAATCCACCATGACTGTATAACAGCACATTTGCTCGGCACTAGAATGCTCACTTGCGCTTCCGCCACCAACATAAGAAAATTGTTGCAAACGAAGCTCATCACCACTAAACTGAGCCACCAGCACTCAACCTCTTCCTACAAGTTTTGGGTAAAAGGGCTCACCCTGCACTAGGCCCATGGATGGAGGAACCAATTTACTTTATTTAGGAATGGAGTATCACACCAACATGTTCCACACCATACAGACCTGCAAAACACTCCTACATAACTCATTTATAATGCTCTAGACACATGCTTGCTAATTGTAAAAAAATAACTCATAGCACAGCCTACAGACATCAATCACTTTCGAAGGAAGTCACCACAACGCCACCAGGCTCTTCATGTTTCCTTGTGCTGTGGCTGTCCTTTATTTAAAATCATTCAATGTTATGCTATCGACATGTCTGTCCATCTAAACAGCTACCCACTCAGTCGCAGGACCATCATGCTGAAGTAGGCTGTCTCTATACCTGCTCTCCAGCTATTGTCTAACGACATACAGTGCACAAATGGACTCCTGAATAGAACAGATCTCTATCTCCCCCTTGCATCTCCAGCAGGTCATGTAAACAGTGTCTACCCCAGCCAGCGAACCCGACGTCATTCACTCTTCGCTGACAATTTCCACTCACAAATCCTAAGCTCTTGCATATATAAAACCATATTCACTCCGGCCAAAACTCACTTAATAATAAAAAAGCATTCTCCCTTTCTGAGCATAGATGAGTATGCATTTATCTTTGCCCATCTGATCTCTGCAATTTAAGTTGGAGAAAGACATATCTATTACCGTCTGCAGCCTGTATGGAAACAGGACGACCTCAGTTACTGCAACAGGACCTTGTTTTGACCACTCGCCAGAAATGAGCGCAACATAGTATGTCCCAAACTAGATACAAGTACAACAGATCCTCAACACCCAATCATCTTTATCCTCTACCATCAAACAGTGAAAAAAAATTACCAGCTATAAAAGCTCATCATATTTACAAGTCACGAAGGCACCAATACCATCCACCTCCAGCGAGGACAAACCGAATTCACAGTACTCTCCCCGAATAACTCAGAGTGCGACCATCCAAGAATTCCTAACAACTCACCAAGTTAGACACCTCAAACTGCAGCTGCCTATTTGAAAAAGATCATATTAAATATACAGATGCTGCACAGACCACTTTAAAGTTTGACCACCCATACTCCAAGCGAGTGAGAAGCTACCTCTGACCCTTGTTCAAACAGTGTTTTCTAACATGCTTTTGCACACTGACTAACATTTCGTCTTTCTGCCGCGACTTCGAAGTCAGTATCTGATTCTAAACAGACATTAACATGGACTGATGTATGGCCTCTCACAGGAAACTATACCTTTCACCTTGTAAATCATATTCTTACAGTCGATAGCATAACATTGAATGATTTTAAATAAAGGACAGCCACAGCACAAGGAAACAAGAAGAGCCTGGTGGCGTTGTGGTGACTTCCTTCGAAAGTGACTGATGTCTGTAGGCTGTGCTATGAGTTATTTTTTTACAATTAGCAAGCGTGTGTCTAGAGCATTATAAATGAGTTATGTAGGAGTGTTTTGCAGGTCTGTATGGTGTGGAACATGTCGATGTGATACTCCATTCCTAAATAAAGTAAATTGTTTCCTCCATCCATGGGCCTAGTGCAGGATGAGTCCTTTTACCCGAAACATGTAGGAAGAGGTTGAGTGCTGGTGGCTTGGTTTAGTGGTGATGAGCTTCATTTGCAACTATTTTCTTATGTTGGTGGTGGAAGCACAAGTGAGCATTCTAGTGCTGACCAAACGTGCTGTTATACAGTCATGGCGGATTCCACTGTCGAGCAGACTTTGCCGCCAAAAGTGTAGCACTGCATTCTCGCTCGCACAAGGACACGTGGTGGACGGTGAGTGGTCGGCATCGACAGGTTTGAACGTGCCCAGGAAAACAACTTTGGCGCCAAAAGTGTGGCAGGGAACGGCCGACCTTTGTGTGATTCAGCTCCGAGGCAAACAATTTTGGTGGGAAATGTGCGGAGGCGACGAATACACATGGTGAGCGGACAAGGGACCACTGTGACGTCAAACTCGGCAAGTTCCAGCATGTCCAGCGAAAACATGTTTACGACATGGGAGCGATCGCTGGGCTAGCCCCCTGCGTACCAGCAGTCCAGCGCGAGTGGCCGCGTCACGTGACAGGAGTCGGCAGTGTCTCCGCGCGCTGGCCGGCAGGGCCAGGGAGTGGCGAGGATTTGAACCAATTCAGTTGGAGCGCGGACGTCATGGCGACTGCACTGCGGTATCAAAGATGTGTGCTGACTGTGTTGGAGAACAAGTGATGACTGTACTGATTGAAATAAAGTCTTCAGTCCCTTCCTTCCCCCTGCAAAATCGAAGGATGTGGCTTAGGTTACTAAAAGTGCAGTTTATTATTTGACGCGATTCTGATAGGTTACCAGTGAAAAATGACAAGTAACGGAGAAAGATTGTACGTGTGATCGAGTATGGTGTTGGGATTTGAACTTGTGATCGATTTTTGTTATGGATGTAAGGAAAATGGCTTTCTCACCAAGAAAATCGGGCATCTTGAATAAATAATAAATGATAATAATAAATAGAAGTACAGTTTTCGAGACATTATCGTGTTGGAATTTGAATTTGGCGCAATTTTCTGGTGGAGGTAGGCCTATAATAATAAATAATAATAATAATAATAAAGGATAATAAATGATAATAAATGACAACGAATGATAATGAATGTTATAAATGATAATGAATAATAATGAATAATAATAAACAAAAGTAAGGTTTGCAGCTATTATTGTGTTGGAATTTGAATTTGGAGAGAATTTTCTAGTGGAAGCAGATCAATAATAATAAATAATAATAAATGATAATGAATGATAATAAATGATAATGAATAATAGTAAAGACAAGTACGGTTTTGCATGCATTATCCTGTTGGAATTTGAATTTAGCGCTTCTTTTTTCTGGAGGCTTAGGTTAGTGGACATAGTGCAACTGGTCTATTTTCCCACAAAAAATCAAACTTCCTGCCATTTTTTCTCGAGGGTTAGGTTAGTGGACATAGCACAATTGGCCTATTTTCCCGCCAAAAATCAGCCACTTCGATGACGTCATGCACTGTTGCCAAGTCTACATGCCGCCATCTTGGATGATGTCATCGCCGCCATCTTGAATAAATTTGGCAACAATGCAGTATGTCGTAGCATTACTTCTGATGGGTAACGGGTGACTGGATTACGCGTAATTCCCAGGCGTGGGTTGACAGGTAGGGTTTGCACATACTTCCGGGTACAGGCCAGGCCTAAGGAGGGAAAATTTCCTGAGTTGCCACCTTCCCAAATTGCCAATTGGTCCCTCTATCAGATGTTCGGGAAGTGTGACATGAGGTGTGAACAATTACCTAAGGCGGGTGTGTCCCCTTCTGAGGGACCCCCAGTTGGACGGAGCGTGCCATCAGAGATGCTGGAAGTCATGGGAGATTATCTTACAATGAGCCAATCATATTCCTCACAATCAACATCTACCAAACGGAATGAGGCTAACGATTTAAACCTGCCAACTGCACCACAGTTCCTCATGGTTTCATATACTGAAGATGGTCTGTCCTTTGCTGCAGTAAATTCATTCCTTATTCAGAAAGACGTTGATGCAGTTGCTGGCTCTGTGAAATCATGCTCTCAGTTACGCAGTGCACTTTGCTTTTGGAGATTACTTCTGGTTCTCAAGTGCAGCAACTGCTTGCAGTTTCACTCCCCACGGCTATCCTGTTCTTGTCAAGGCCCATCGAACTCCGAACTTATCTCATGGTGTTATTTACACTAGGCTGCTTGATAGCCTGACCAAGGCTGAAATCCGAACATACCTCTCTCATCAGGGTGTCATTACAGTCCATCTAGTGATAAAAAAGGTAGATGCATCCTTAGTACCCACATGCACTTTTTTTCTCACTTTTTATAGTGATGGTTCCATCTCAGATCAAAGCAGGTTATGAAGTTATCACAGTCCGACTGTACATTTCAAACCTCATGCGCTGCCACTAGTGTCTTTGTTACAACCACACTCGAAAGTCCTGTTGACACCTGCCATATGTGTAACGTGTGGTAGGGATGCTCACGAGGGCGATTGTCTGCCTCCTTCTCCCTGCTGTATCAACTGCAGTGGCGACCATGCCGCCTCCTCCCGAGATTTTCCCCCGTGTATTTCGATGAGCGTGGTGTCCAGGAGATCTGGATGAAGGAAAAAGTCCCTTACCCAGTCGCTCATAAGTTGCTGGCTAGTTGGAAACCCTGCGTTCTACCATCTGGCACTTGCAGTACTGTCCTTGCTACATCTCGCTCCACGAAGGACATGGTCATGCAGACATGCGACATCAGATTCATCACTGCGGTTTAAAATCACCCAGTGTCATGGTAGCATCCCTGTCTGCTCCTCCAGCTGTGCAATGAGCTACCAAACTTTCGCCTCACAGGGCGAAGTCACCTTCTACACAAACGGCAGGCCGGAAAGGACACAAGGAATACTCCCATAAAGACTTCCTACGTCCCTCCAGCCAACAAAAATCTGAGTCTTCCTCTGTCGACTGGAAAGGCTCCAAGAAATCAAAAACAAAGGCAAACAGTGTCGCGACGTGATACCCTCACCTGGCCAACCTCTGTGTTGTTAGTGCGGGCCGCCAACCATGTTCGACAGAACGAGAATGCCGACGCCTCTCTAGATCTCATGGAACAAGATCCTCCAGCCTCTGCGCCCTGTAGCAGTGAGTCTTCTAAGGCTGTCATTTGTCAGCCGCCATGGTGACTCCCCTTCATTTTTTCCCTCCTCTTCTTTCCTCCTCATGACTCTCCTCTAATGGAATTCTCTCGGCCTTTCATCCAACAAAGAGGACTTGTGGCTGCTCTTAGAATCGCACGCTGGTGGCCGAGCGGTTCTAGGCGCTGCTGTCTGGGACCGCGCGACCGCTACTGTCGCAGGTTTGAATCCTGCCTTGGACATGGATGTGTGTGATGTCCTTAGGTTAGTTAGGTTTAAGTTGTTCTCAGTTCTAGGGGACTGATGACCTGAGATGTTAAGTCCCATAGTGCTCATAGCCATTTGAACCATTAGAATCGCAGCATCCACTCGTTGTCTGCCTCCAGCAAACAAAATTGCGTCCTCACGACCGCTTTGAGCGTTCGCATTTCTTACCGATCCACTTTGCCCCCCCCCCCCCCCCCCCCCCCCCTTCGAGGACGGCATTCCATCTCATGAGGGAGTCATGCTGCTCATCCGGTTTGACGTTCATAGTCTACCCATTTCCCTGACTAACTGGCTTCAAGCTGTTGCATCCACAGTTTCCTTCCTCACTTGATCTTTTCCCATTGTACCGTTTACATCCCTCCGTCATTCGATGTCACCAGGGCAGACTTCCTCCATCCTGTTGGGCAACTCCCCCACCCCTTTCTGTTGCTTGGTGACTAATGTGCACCTTCCCCTTTGGGTTTCTCCCAGAACTGTCAGAGAGTAGCCTTCTTAGCTGACCTTTTCAATCAACTTAACCTCATCTGCCTTTACACGGGAACACCCACGTTTCTTTCAGACTCCATGCACGCCTGTTCCCATTTGGACTTCTCCTTCTGCAATGCTAGCTTTCCCATCGTCTCGAGTGGTCCAGTCTCTCTGACACGTACTCAAGCGACCATTTCCTGTGTGCTATCCGTTTGTTGACTCTTACCCCACCTATATGCAAACCCAAGTGGCAGTTTTCTAAGGCCGACTTGAGATTTTACGCCTCCCTGGCGACCTTTGACGAACAACACTTCCCCAGTTGCAATGACCAGGTAGAATATCTTACAAATGTTATCCTTACCACCGAAGAACGTTCTGTTCCTTGCACTTCCCTTTTACTGTTCCGTGTCCTGGTCCCTTGATGGACTGAGGCGTAACACGACGCAATTCGCGCATGGAGACGTGCCCTCCGTGTTTTTAACCATCATCCTACAATGGCAGACTGCATTCCTTATTAACAGTTGCGTGCACAGTGTTGCCGCATTCTTGGGCATAGCAAAAAGGCTAGCTGGATTTCCTTTACTACTTCTTTTAACAGTTACACTGCCTCTTCTGTCGTGTGGGCCAGCCTCTGACAGCTCCATGGGACCGAGGTACAGTCCCCAATTTCCGGCCTGACAATAGCAGACGGTATCATAGTGGACCCTATTACTGTCTCCAACACCGTGGGCCGCTATTTTGCGAAGACTTCGAGCTCCTCCCACTATCACCCTGAACATTCGGGCGATACCCTTCTCTTCTCAGAAACGTGAGTGCTGCCTTTACTATGAGGGAGCTAGATCATGCTCTTACTTCATCCCAGTCTTCGGTCCCAGGGCTAGACGATGTTCACATTCAGATGTTGCAGAACCTTTCTCTTGCAGGTAGGCGCGCTCTCCTTCATATGTACAATCGCATCTGGGCAGAGGGCATGGTTCCCAGATGCTGGCGTGAAACCACTATCATACCCATACCTAAGCCCAGTAAGGACAAACATCTTTTTCTAGCTACCACCCCATTTCTCTCGCCAGCTGTGTTCGCAAGGTTGTGTAAAAAACCTGTGAATTTGTCGTAAGATCTTATGGGACCAAACTGCTTAGGTCATCGGTCCCTAAGCTTACACACTACTTACTCTTACTTAAACTAACGTACGCTATGATCAACACACACACCCATGTCCGAGAGAGGACTCGAACCTCCGACAGGGGGAGCCGCGCGTACCGGAACAAGACGACTAAGACCACGCGGCGCTAGGTTGTAGAATGTATGATTCTTACCTGGCTAGTATGATAGCTCGAGACTCGCAGTTTACTAACCACTGCACAGTGTGGATTTCGAGCGCGCCGTTCTGCAGTTGGCCATCTCGTCACTTTGTCCACCTATGTCATGAATGGTTTTCTGCGGAAATACCGCACTGCGGCCGTGTTTTTCGACTTTTAGAAAGCCTACGACACCTGCTGGAGGACTGGTATCGTCCGTACTCTCTACACGTGGGGTTCCGCATGCCCTGTTTCCTTGAGGAATTTATAAAAGAACGGGTTTTCAAGGTATGTGTGGGTTCTGCCTTGTCGGACACCTTAATGCAGGAAAACGTGCTTCAGCGCTCCATCCAGAGCATCCTCTTTGCTGTCGCCATTAATCTTATAATGGCCTGTCTCCTGCCGGGCATCTCCAGCTCCCTTTTCGTTGACGATTTTGCGATCTATTGCAGTTCTCCACGGACTTGTCTCCTTGAGCGGCGTCTTCAGCGATGTCTCGATCGTCTTTATTCATGGAGAATCGACAATGGTTTTCGCTTTTCCACTGACAAAACCGTTGGTATGAATTTCTGGCGGCGCAATTTGTTTCTTCCTTAGTCTTTACTTCTTGGGCCTATTGCTCTTCCGTTCGTTGAAACTGCTCGATACGAAACTTTCTTGGTCCTCCCACGTGTCTTACATGGCAGATTGTTGCATGCAGTTCCTCAATGTCCTACGTGTCCTCATTTGTACTTTCTGGGGAGCAGATCGAACCACTCTCCTCCGTTTATACCGGTTCCTTGTCCGTTAGAAACTAGACTATGAGTGTTTCGCTTATGCATCTGCACGTTCGTCCCTCTACGCTGTTTCAATACTGGGGTTGGGTTGGGTTGTTTGGGGAAGGAGACCAGACAGCGAGGTCATCGGTCTCATCGGATTAGGGAAGGACGGGGAAGGAAGTCGGCCGTGCCCTTTGAAAGGAACCATCCCGGCATTTTCCTGGAGCGATTTAGGGAAATCACAGAAAACCTAAATCAGGATTGCCGGACGCGGGATTGAACCGTCGTCCTCCCGAATGCGAGTCCAGTGTCTAACCACTGCGCCACCTCGCTCGGTGTGTCTCAATACTATCGACCATCGTAGCATCCGTTTGGCCACCTTTGCCTTTTACACTAGTCTGGTTGAGAGTCTGTATGCAGAACCTGGCAAACTGCTGCTGGCATACTGCCGCGATTTTCTCCTCAGCAGATAAGCATGCCGTTTATCTGCCATGTCTGGCCACCCATCCTATACCTCCATCTTTGATGACTCCTTTGATCACCAGTACAGGGCGCGTCCCTCTTTTTTGTTGCCTCCTGGAGTTCGCTTTCGACCAGATGGGTGTGAACCCTTCACCACTATGGCTTCGTGCAACGGCCCGTGTTCACCTTGGCCTTCATTCGCTTCCTAAGGACACTAGTCCAGCCTCGCTCTATCGCCATAAATTTCACAACCTACACACAGAACTTCGCGTGAGTACCTTTGTGTACACTGATGGGTCTCTGACAGACCCTGGTGTCAAGTGTGCCTTTGTCATTGGTACCGATGTTTTAGGTATTGGTTTCCGAAACACTACTCAATATTTACACCAAAGCTCTTTGTCCTGTATCAAGCCATGCAGTATATCCGGCGACATGGCTTTTCAATTGTGTCATCTGCTCTGACTCTCCCAGTGCCCTTCAGAGTCTCTGTGTGCTGTACACCAACCATCCCTTAGTGCAACGGGCCCAGGAAAGCTGTCACTTGCTCGCTCTTGATGGAGCCACAGCTATGTTTATGTGGGTTTCTGGTCACGTCGGTCTGACGGGAAATGAGGCTGCTGACGCTGCTATCAAGGTTGCTATCCTTGTACACCGGCCCTCTAGTTCTTCCATTCCATTCGATAGATTAGATTACATTCGATTAATACTAGTTCCATGAATACGGTATTTCGTAATGATGTGGAACGAGTCAAATTTTCCAATACATGACATAATTAAGTTAATATAACAACTTTTTTATTTTTTGTTTTTTTAAAAATATTTTTTATAATTTTTTTGTATGGTTTTTTCTTTTTTTTCTTAATTTATATCTAAAAATTCTTCTATGGAGTACAAGGAGTTGTCAATCAGAAGTTCTTTTAATTTCTTCTTAAATACTTGTTGGTTATCTGTCAGACTTCTGATACTATTTGGTAAGTGACCAAAGACTTTAGTGGCAGTATAATTCACCCCTTTCTGTGCCAAAGTTAGATTTAATCGTGAATAGTGAAGATCATCCTTTCTCCTAGTATTGTAATTATGCACACTGCTGTTACTTTTGAATTGGGTTTGGTTGTTAATAACAAATTTCATAAGAGAGTGTATATACTGAGAAGCTACTGTGAATATCCTAGATCCTTAAATAAATGTCTGCAGGATGATCTTGGGTGGACTCCAGCTATTATTCTGATTACACGCTTTTGTGCAATAAATACTTTATTCCTCAGTGATGAATTACCCCAAAATATGATGCCATATGCAAGCAATGAGTGAAAATAGGCGTAGTAAGCTAATTTACTAAGATGTTTATCACCAAAATTTGCAATGATCCTTATTGCACAAGTAGCTGAACTCAAACGTTTCAACAGATCATCAATGTGTTTCTTCCAGTTTAATCTCTCATCAATGCACACACCTAAAAATTTTGAGTATTCTACTGTAGCTATATGCTTCTGATTAAGGTCTATATTTATTCATGGCGTCATACTATTTACTGTACAGAACTGTATGTACTGTGTCTTATCAAAATTCAGTGAGAGTCCGTTTACAAGGAACCACTTAGTAATTTTCTGGAAGTCATTATTGACAATTTCATCAGTTAATTCTTGTTTGTCAGGTGTGGTTACTATACTTGTATCATCAGCAAAGAGAACTAACTTTCCCTGTTCATGAATATAGAATGGCAAGTCATTAACATATATTAAGAACAACAAAGGACCCAATACCGACCCTTGTGGAACCCCTTTCTTGATAGTTCCCCAGTTTGAGGAATGTGCTGATTTTTGCATATTATGAGAACTGCTTATTTCAACTTTCTGCACTTTTCCAGTTACGTGTGAATTAAACCATTTGTGCACTGTCCCACTCATGCCACAATACTTGAGCTTGTCTATCAGATTTTCATTATTTACACAATCAAAAACCTTTGAGAGATCACAAAAAATCCCAATGGGTGGTGTTCGGTTATTCAGATCATTCAAAATTTAATTGGTGAAAGCATATATGGCATTTTCTGTTGAAAAACCTTCCTGGAAACCAAACTGACATTTTGTTAGTACTTCATTTTTACAGATATGTGAAGCTACTCTTGAATACATTACTTTCTCAAAAATTTTGGATAAAGCTGTTAGAAGGGAGATTGGACGGTAATTGTTGACATCAGATCTATCCCCTTTTTTATGCAATGGTATAACAATAGCATATTTCAGTCTATCAGGGAAAATGCCCTGTTCCAGAGAGCTATTACGCGACTGGAACAGGAAAGGGAGGTAATGACAGTGGCACGTAAAGTGCCCTCCGCCACACACCGTTGGGTGGCTTGCGGAGTATCAATGTAGATGTAGATGTATTACACAGGTAGCTGAGAATCTTACTTACCTGTTGAGAACAAGCTTTTAGTATTTTGCTGGAAATGCCATCAATTCCATGTGAGTTTTTGCTTTTAAGCAAGTTTATTATTTTCCTAATTTCAGAGGGAGAAGTGGGTGAGATTTCAATTGTATCAGATTGCATAGGTATGGCCTTTTCCATTACCAGCCTAGCATCTTCTAATGAACACCTGGATCCTACTATATTCACAACATTTAGAAAATGATTATTAAAAATATTTTCAACTTCTGACTTTTTGTTCCTAAAGTTTTCATTCAATTTGATGGTAATACTGTCTTCCTGTGCTCTTGGTTGACCTGTTTCTCTTTTAATAATATTCCAAATTGTTTTAATTTTACTATCAGAGTTGCTGATTTCAGACATGATACACATACTTCTGGATTTTTTAATAACTTTTCTTAATATAGCACAGTAGTTTTTATAATGTTTGATAGTTTCTGGGTCACTACTCTTTTTTGCTGTCAGATACATTTCCCTTTTCTGGTTACAAGATATTTTTATACCCTTAGTAAGCCATGGTTTGTTACATGGTTTCTTAACAGTATATTTAACTATTTCCTTGGGAAAGCAGTTTTCAAATTCATTTACAAAAGTGTCATGAAATAAATTATATTTTAAATTGGCATCAGGTTCAAGGTACACCTCATCCAAGTGTAACTGCTGTAGGCTTTCTCTGAAATTTGCAATTGTTAAATCGTTGACTGAACGTACTACTTTGGAGGACTGTTTAGTACTGCTGAATGGAGCTATGTCATATATTGTAACTAGCTGTGCACCATGATCAGAAAGACCATTCTCAACAGGATAAGCATTTATCTGGTTAAACTTATCTTGGTCTATAAAGAAGTTCTCTATCAATGAGCTGCTATCCTTTACCACCCGAGTTGGAAAATCAATAATGGGTGTCAAATTGAAAGAACCGAGTAATACTTCAAGGTCATTTTTCCTATTACCCTCTTTCAGAGAATCTACGTTGAAGTCCCCACAAATAATAATTTGCTTCCCCCTGTCTGACAGATAGCACAACAAGGAGTCCAAATTTTTCAGAAATAGATGAAAATTTACCGATGGGGACCTATATACAGTTACAATTATAAATGCGCCTTTATTTAATTTAAGCTCACAGGCACATGCTTCTATATGTTTCTCTACACAAAACTTTTTTGTTTCTATACTTTTTGCACAATGATAACTTTTGACATATATGATCTCTGTGTTTCCGTCTGTCAGCAGCTGGTGTCACTTTGGCTTCACTTCTGGTCCTCCCTTCATGAGAACAAGCTCCAGACAATTAAGCCTCTCCCAGCGGTTTGGCTCACCTCTGCTAGGCCCTCTCGCCGTGAGGAGATCATTTTGGCTAAGTTGCGTATTGGGCACTGTCTTTTTAGCCTTCGCCATTTGTTAAGCGGTGCTCCCCCTCCACTTCGTGCTCATTGCCGTCAACCTTTGATGGTTCGTCATTTCCTGACCGAATGCCATTTTTTTAACCACTTACGTTCTCGTTTATGCTTGCAGTGTAAGTTATCGCTCATTTTAGCAAACGATGAGCGCTCCGTCGACAGCGTTTTACTTTTATCCATCGTAGCAATATGGCGAAGGAATTTAATCTTAAGTTCAGGACCTCCTTTTCTCTGTGGCGTATTTTATGGACCATTCTCCAGGTCCTTGTTTTTAGCTGTCTTTCCCTCCGACGATTGGGCGTTTTTAACCCTTTTTTGGTGTCTTCGTGTTCTACGGTTCTGTCCCGGGAGCGTATGAGCCTAGTTGTTTTTGCGCTCTAAAAGGAAACAAAACAAACCATCTTTTCAGCTCTATTTAGGCACCTGATAAAGTGCTCCATGAGGGTGATTAGCTGTAGAAGAGCAATGTGTTCTATTTCTCTGTAAAATGTGTGTGTGTGTTCTGATGTATTGTACCATTTAATTCAAGGCGCCCTTTTTCCAACCTTTAGGCATCAAATTAGTACAACAGACACAGTCCTTGTTGGCCATTTTCAACTATGCACTCGCCGCTAAAGGCATCGATAAACTGATTTTGTTTTTCTTTTATAAATATTACCTCTTACTGTGTTAAGTATTAGTGGCAAGAAAGAGAGATCTTATCCCTTAAAGTCATGGTAAATAGGATATCCACTATCATCACATTTACAGGACACGAACCTCTGCTTCAAGGAAGCAAAGAAGTCGGAATTGCTTGTGCAAGCGAAAATCATGTAATCAGTCTCGTTGCTTGTGAGTCAGTTCCACATATGCGCAGCAACATCTTTCAGGGAACTATTACTTCCCCTCCCATGCCCCTCGAGATACCACCATCCGCTGTCATCCACACACCCAGCTTACAGCAAGTATTGATACAATTTACAGAACTCTGCGATTTTTCCGACGCGTTAAGATGCAACTGCGACCCCCACACGGACTGCGGTTCAAAAAATGGCTCTGAGCACTATGGGACTTAACTTCTGAGGTCATCAGTCATTACAGATGGTAACTGAAAGAAATACTGCCGCGCGGGATCAGCCGAGCGGTCTCAGGCGCTGCGATCATGGACTATGCGGCTGGTCCCGGCGGAGGTTCGAGTCCTCCCTCGGGCATGGGTGTGTGTGTTTGTCCTTAGGATGATTTAGGTTGAGTAGTGTGTAAGCTTAGGGACTGATGACCTTAGCAGTTTGAGTCCCATAAGATTTCACGCACATTTGAACATTTTTTTGAAAGAAATACTCAATGAGACAAACAGAAATGTCACTTTTATTCAAAGATATTAATTGCGGTGAAGTCACCGCCATTTATGATAGTTCCATGAGCGTTACAAAAGGTGGTGCATTCTTCTTAATGTGGTATGTGATCACCATGGGCGACAGTGTATGCCCTGCAACAGGCTCCCATTATGTCCACAAGGTTAAAAATGGTTCAAATGCTTCTGAGCACTATGGGACTTAACATCTGAGGTCATCAGTCCCCTAGAACTTAGAACTACTTAAACCTAACTAACCTAAGGACATCACACATCCAAGCCCGAGGCAGGATTCGAACCTGCGACCGTAGTGGTCGCGCGGTTCCAGACTGTAGCGCCTAGAACCGCTCGACCACCAGCGTGCGATTCTAAGAGCAGCCATAAGTCGGCCACCCCGGCCGGCACGGACTGCAGTCTCAGTGCAAATGAGACCAGGAACTCTGGCCACAGAGAGACCAATCGAGACCGAAAGACTGCCATGTCACCCTCAGACAGTGGCGTCATTTGGATGCGGTATGGATGGGTGTGAAGTCAGCATACCACTGTCAAGCCATTGTCGGCTTTTCAGATCTTGGAACTGCTACATCTCAGCTAAGTAGCCCATCAGTTGGCATGATAAGGCTGTATGAATCCCGTTCCATTCACTCATAAAGGAAGAATGCCTGGCAGTATTAGGAATTGAACCCAGGTTCTCCTCATGGCAGCCATTTAAAGTGACGACTCTGTCACAGAAGCAGATAATCTTGTTTTCTATATTTTCTACTACACACATTATAAATTAAAGTCCCTCACTGTGGTTTCCGTCTGTATGTTCAGGCTAATCTCAGGAACTATTGCAATGTTTTCACTAATACATAGGCTGACACATGAAGAAGGTTTGTGTATAAGATTTATTACCGCTAAGTAATTATGAGTAGGTAATATATGTATTGGTTTCTGTTCCATATTTAATTGGTTTTTGGAGAGACATCTTGTGACAATGAAGGGAACTACACACACCAAAAAAAGTTTTGCATCACCTCTGTTCCGAGAGTTCCGGAACCTGTAGAGAAAATTGGAATAGAGATCAACGTAAACATCATTTCCGCTCTTTTTATTGCTCATGAAAACCACACATTGCATGTTGTACCATCATATACCGAGACCACCAGAGCTGGTGGTCCAGATTGCTGATATCGAGTAGCACGTCATATTGCATTGATGTACGCCTGTATTCGTTGTGGCATACTATCCACAAGTACATCAAGGCACTGTTGGTACACATTGTCCCACTCCTCAACGGCGATTCGGCGTAGATCCCTCAGAGTGGTTGGTGGGTCATGTCCATAAACAGTCCTTTTCAATCTTTCCTAGGCATGTTCGGTAGGGTTCATGTCTTGAGAACATGCTGGACCCTCTCGTCGAGCGATGTCGTTATCCTGAAGGAAGTCGTTCACAAGATGTGCACGATGGGGGCGCAAATTGTCTTCGATGAAGACAAATGCCTCGCCAATATGCTGCCGATATGGTTGCACTATCGGTCGGAGGATGGCATTCACGTATCGTACAGCCGTTACGGCGCCTTCTATGACCACCAGCGGCGTACATCGGTCCCACATAATGCCACCGCAAAACATCAGGGCACCTCCACCTCGCTGCACTCGCTGGACAGTGTATCTAAGGCGTTTAGCCTGACCGGGTTGCCTCCAAACACATCTCCGACGATTGTCTGGTTGAAGGCATATGCGACACTCGTCGTTGAAGAGAACGTGATGCCAATCCTGAGCGGTCCATTCGGTTATTGGGCCCATCTGTACCGCGCTGTATGGTATCGTGGTTGCAAAGATGGATCTCGCCATGGGCGTCGGGAGTGAAGTTGCGCATCATGCAGCGTATTGCGCAGAGTTTGAGTTGTAACACGATGTCCTGTGGCTGCACGAAAAGCTGTATTCAACATGTGACGTTGCTGTCAGGATTCTACCAAGCCATAATCCGTAGGTAGCGGTCATCCACAGCAGTAGTAGCCCTTGGGCGGCGTGAGCGAGGTATGTCATTGACAGTTCCTGTCTCCCTGTATCTCCTCCAGGTCGCCTTGTTTTACTCCGAGAAGCCTGGACACTTCTCTTTTTGAGAGACCTTTCTGGCACAAAGTAACATTGCGGACCCGATCGAACCGCGATATTGACCGTCTAGGCATAGTTAAACTACAGACAACACGAGACCTGTACTTTCTTCCTGGTGGAATGACTGGAACCGTTCGGCTGTCGGACCCCTTCCGTCTAATAGGCGCCGCTCATGCATGATTGTTTACATGTTTGGGCTGGTTTAGTGAAATCTCCGAACAGTCAAAGGGACTGTGTTGTGATAAAATATCCACAGTCAACGTCTGTCCTCAGGAGTTCTGGGAACCGGGGTGATGCAAAACTTTTTATGATGTGTGTACAAGCCGGTCAGCTACACAGGAGGCGGTATCTGGTGGGAAAAACAACAAATAGCCACCACAGCTCTAGAGAACAGTGGAGCTCCTGCAGAATATATTTTGTTAACGCGCAGGCCGGAAAACTGTCAAGTTCGCGTTTTCGAATCCTGGTCGGATGACGGATTTTTCATTTTACAATTCAACTTAGCATTTACCTCTCAGTGACGTGGAAATCTGGCAGAAATGACAACGCGATCCGGATTCCAAGTTGAACTGTTGGTTCCGTTTCGCGAAATGTGTAACTAGGCTATGGTAGGGACACACAAGTCGCCAAAGTGGTTTCCAATTTAACAACTTGCACCAGGCCTTTGAGCGATACGAAACTGTAATTATCAGAATCAATACATTATCAGAATGCATACGTCTATATCATAGCAGAAGGAAGAGTTCTTCTTCTATACACATTATTAATTAACGTCCCAAGTGATGAGTCATGAATAGCAATATGCACATGTACATATGGTGCTAGTATCGGGTACACAAGGTATAAAAGGGCAGTGCATTGGCAGAGCTGTCATTTATACTTTTGATTCACATGAGAAAGTTCTCGATGTGATTATGGGTCCACAATGGGAACTGACAGATTTTGAAAGTGGAATGTTAGTTGGAGCTAGGCACGTGGGGAATCGTTAGGGAATTCAGTTTTACAAGATCCACATGGTCAAGAGTGTACCGGGAATACCAAATAACAAGCATTACCTCTCACCATAGCCAAATCAATAGCGACAGCCTTCACTTGACGACCGAGAACAGCGGTGTTTTGCAGAGAGTTGACAGTGCTGAAAGATAGGAAACATTGCGTGAAATAACCGCAGATCGGTTGAACTCTAGACAACTGTAAAACCGTGGCTTGGTCTGGTGAGTCTCGATTCCAGATGATAAGAGCTGATGAAAGGGTTCGAGTGTGGCGGAGACACCACGAAGCCATGACCCAAGTTATCAACAAGGAACTTTGCAAGCTCGCAGTGGCTCCATAATGGTGTGGGTTGTGTTTACATGGAATGTATTGGGTGCTTTGGATGTTCGATTACTTGGAAACCATTTGCGTGGACGTCGTGTTCCCAAACAACGATGGAATTTTTACGGATGACAGTTTGCCATGTCACTGGGCACTTGTTTATCGCTATTGGTTTGAAAAAGAATGTTGACAATTGGAACGAATTATTTGGCCACTCAGATAGCCTGACATGATGACTCAATATTCTGAAGGGGATTTTGAACGACTCGTTGAGTTCATGCTACGTCGAGTTGTCGCATGCACTACGCCGAGCGAAAGCAGGTCCGACACGTTATTGGGAGATATACCATAACTTTTGGCACCTCAGTGTGTGTGGTGGCTCATATGAACTGCTGCCAAAGGGTTTTTGATACAGTTTTCACGTATAGAGAGACTGATTGACGAGGTAGGTTTGTCCGGAGGTAGATGGTACTACCCGTGCGAGGCCGGGGCGGGTCGCCCCTTTTATATAAAACTGACGTTAAGTTCCTCCGACTGTTGCGGAAACATCCCTGTTTGTCTTGCATCATCGGTATGGCACTCTGGGCAAACGAAGGCGCCTACCTGGCTGCCGAGGCAGTGGTCGCCGGGTGCCGCCCAGACGTTGTGGCTGGTCTGCGTTATCAGCGGCGGCGCGGTCAGCCGAGCACCCATAGCGTGGCGGGGCGCGCGCCGCCGCTAGGTGTCTCTGCGGGCCAGTCGCGTTCGGAAGGGCCCCGCGCGCGGACCGCGAGCCAGCCATCGCCATGGAGAACCTACACCACAGCCCGCTATCCTCCGTCATCGTCGCCAATGTCGCCGCCATCGCGCTGCAGACAGGTACGCCGCCAGCGGCCTCGTCGTGGCGTGGTATTTAAACCGGCTATCCCAGCCTTGACCGTCAATACCTTACTCTGTGTCACAAATCGCACTTCGGGGACGCTACGCGACCCCGATTAATCGCGATTTTGTCACTTGATGCTCCACCGGCAAGGAGGGCACTCTGCGCTTTGCTTGTGAGATTCTGCCCCAACATTTCATTTCCTCTGCTACTATTGCGGGGATAACAGCGTCATTAAAGTGATACGATTTTAGTATCAACTGGATAACGTTTGCCCACATGCCAGTCTGCGTTTACGTAGGAACTACCAGCAGGTCCCTTTTTTAAATTTCGAAACATCGGAGAAAAGAATATGCTAAGCAACAGAAGCGTCACGAAATGGACATACAATATTTATTTACTTAAGACTAAGGCCATTAGACTCTCTCTCACATCTAACCAAGAGCTCTTTGTATTGGTACACATTCGACGGCACACGTATCTATGTTACAAAGCGGCGCGCTTAAAACGGGATTTTCCGGTGCTTATATCTCGGGTTCTGTTGGTGATAGAAAGGTGGGGTCAAGTGTTTTGAAGAGCCATTGGGCTTGGGACCATTTGCATACCTGACAGGGCCGGCCGCTGTGGCCAAGCGGTTCTAGGCGCTTCAGTCTGGAACCGCGCTGCCGCTTCGGTCCCAGGTTCGAATACTGCCTCGGGCATGGATGTGTGTGATGTCCTTAGGTTAGTTAGGTTTAAATAGTTCTAAGTCTAGGCGACTGATGACCTCCGATGTTAAGTCCCATAGTGCTGACAGCCATTTGAACCATACCTGACAGGAGAAACGTCTTAGTGTCACTATCCTACACACAGGGTCAAAGCATAAATATTAAACTCTTCTTCCTACTTAGGCAAGTGGAGAAAATCGGTTGGTTCTTTTTGCATTTGATGTGGCCCGTGGTGACCTATGTGGAACTTTTGGAGACACCGTTTTTTCATTGGCAATTTCTCGCAAAACTCCACAAAAAGGCATTTTTACTATATTTTCCCTGTCACCAGCGGACCAAACTCAGCCGAAAATTCCAAGACCGCCATGGTCATCAGAAGGTTGAAATTTCTACGATATGTTCCTGAGATCCCTATCTTGAATAACCCTGAAAAATGTCCTAATATCTTCGTCCGTTTCCAAGGTACAAAGGTTCAAAATTACCCTACTTCGTAATGTAAAGTCTGATTTGAAGCGAAATCTAAATATTAAATAACCTCAGCAAATTGCTCAAATTTTAACGTTTTTTCTCTAGGCATTTATCTAGAAGAGCCATCTCCCCGTTTTCAAAAATCTTTATCGGTTATCGAGAAACTCCCAAAATCTTGTTTTTGTGGGTACCAAAACCCAGCCGCGGATTCCTAGACGGCTCTGCACAGCAAATGGCTGGAAGTTTTTCCGATATATTTCTAAGATCCCGATGTCGAACAACCTTGAAAATTTTCATGTATTTATTCGTTTCCGAGATACAGAGGTTCAAAGTCACCCTACTTGTACACGTAAAATCCGGAGTGAGTTTAGAAAGTGACCCAGCATGGAGAAATATGTTATAAAGTGTCCCAGTTGCTATATGGGAACTCCATGTTTTAGTACTGAACCAAGTACACAACTTTTTGGACGTAAAATTCCCTCTGAGGTGTAAAATTAGTATTGCGTTATTTCAGCTTTACATAAGGAAAGATTCTAAATTTAATGAGCGATACATTTGTTTTCATAGAGTTACATGCCATGCTGCAGCAGGGAAAAGAATGGAGCCAGCAGAAAAATATTCCAATCAGAGCACAAAAAATGCCAGTGTATTCCTGCATTTTTTTCTTAAATCTCTCTGATTGAAAAGTGCGAGTACCAGCTGCCTCAGTCTACCTTCGTCAGCACCTTTAAAGTTCTTCCAAAATTCTGCCATGCGAACATACACTATGTGATCAGAAGTATCCGGACACCTGGCTGAAAATGACTTACAAGTTCGTGGCTTCCTCTGTCAGTAACGCTGGAGTTCAGTATGGTGTTGATCCACCCTTGGCCTTGATGACAGCTTCCACTCTCGCAGGCATAAACTCATTCAGGTGCTGGAAGGTT
The DNA here is from genome assembly GCF_021461385.2 of Schistocerca piceifrons. Lineage (NCBI taxonomy): Eukaryota > Metazoa > Arthropoda > Insecta > Orthoptera > Acrididae > Schistocerca > Schistocerca piceifrons. The sequence continues at coordinate 429,518,743 of NC_060142.1, forward strand.
TCTTGGGAATGGCAGCCCATTCTTCACGGAGTGCTGCACTGAGGAGAGGTATTGATGTCGGTCGATGAGGCCTGGCACGATGTCGGCGTTCCAAAACATCCCAAAGGTGTTCTGTAGGATTCAGGTCAGGACTCTGTGCAGGCCAGTCCATTACAGGGATGTTATTGTAATGTTGTCCGGTCCCGGTAGCTGAGTGGTCAGCGTGACGGAATGTCAATCCTAAGGTCCCGGGTTCGATTCCCGGCTGGGTCGGAGATTTTCTCCGCACAGGGACTGGGTGTTGTGTTGTCCTAATCATCATCATTTCATCCACATCGACGCGCAGGTCGCCCCAGTGGCGTCAACTCGAAAGACCTGCACCAGGCGAACGGTCTACCCGACGGGAGGCCCTAGCCCCACGACATTTCATTTCATTTTCATTGTCATGTTACCGATCCGCCACAGGCCGTGCATTATGAACCGGTGCTCAGTCGTGTTGAAAGATGCAATCGACAACCCCAAATTGCTCTTCAACAGTGGGAAGCAAGAAGGTGCTTAAAACATCAATGTAGGCCTGTGCTGTGATAGTGCCACGCAAAACGACAAGGGGTGCAAGCCCCCTCCATGAAAAACACGACCTTACTATAACATCACCGCCTCCGAATTTTACTGATGACATTACACACGCTGGCAGATGACGTTCACCGGGCATTCGCCGTACCCACACCCTGCCATTGGATCGCCACGTTGTGTACCGTGATTCATGACTGCACACGACGTTTTCTACTCTTCAATCGTCCAATGTTTACTCTCCTACAACAAGCGAGACGTCGTTTGGCATTTGCAAGCGTGATGTGTGGGTTATGAGCAGCTGCTTGACCATGAAATCCAGGTTTTCTAACCTCGTGCCTAACTGTCATAGTACTTGCAGTGGATCCTGATGCAGTCTGGAAATGTGTCTGCCCATTACGTCAACAGAGGTCGACCTGTACACTTTTGTGCTGTACGTGTCCCCTCACGTTTCCACTTCACTATCACATCGGGAACAATGGACGTAGGGATGTTTAGAAGTGCGGAAATTTCGCGTACAGACGTATGACAGGAGTGACATGCAGTCACCTTCGTGAGTTTGCGGAGCACTCCATTCTGCTCTCTCCCGATGTCTAATGACTACTGAGTTCGCTGATATGAAGTACCTGGTAGTAAGTGCACCTAATATGAAAAACGTATGTTTTTGGGGGTGTCCAGATACTTTTGATCACATAGTGTATTTGTACTTTTTATATTGAGAGAGAAGAAGACAGTAGCAGTGGCAAAGACACAGAGAAGTAATAAATAGTGCAAGATAGTAGACTGTGGTTGTATTGCGGCAAGAACGAAGGAGATAATGGCAGTGTGAGGGAAAGAGAGGGACACATTGGCATTGGAACATAGTCACAATGACGGAGCAGTGCTAGGAAAAGAGTGAAGGAGACAGTGCCAGTGGCACAGGAAAAAGGGACGGAGGAAGTGGAAGTGAGTGAGAGGAAGTGATAACGAGAGAGACATAGTGGATGTGAGAAGAGACAACAGCAGTAGGAAGTAAGGAATGTGATATTAGCAGTAAGAGAGAACAAGAGAGAGACATTGACAGTGAGAGGAGACACTAGTAGCAGGACAGAACGAAGGGTACTGTGACTGTGACATAGCAGACAACGATAGAGAGACACAAGGAGATAATGACAATGAGTTGGGCTGACTGAGTGAGAAAGGGCAACTGGGAGTGGGTGGGTATGAGCGGCTTACAGTGATGGTCTAGTGGATGTGAGTGAGTTACAGTTAGGGGAGCTTGTGGGAGTTTGAGGTGAATTGTGTGTTAAAAAAAAAAGTGCGAATATATTCGCATGTCAAAATTTTTGGGAAAACTTTTAAAGGAGCTCAGGAAGGTAGAATGAGGCAGCTGGTACCCCACTTTCCAGGCAAAGACTTTTAAAGGAACAGGATCTGCTTTTACATTATATTCTCATAACGACACAGATGTTATAAAAATACTTCCATTTAACATAAGCTAAAACACTCAGAAGCAATCTGAGGGCACTGACAGCAATGGACGTGAAAGAAGGAGCAAAGGGCGGATAGAAAGAGGAACGTGGTAGAAAGAAAACCAACGAAGGGAGTGAGAAAAGAAGTGGCGTTGCTCAATGAGGAATGAGAAGAGAAATAAGCATAAATAGAGAAGACGAAAGCATTTGTTTTTCTATTTGACAGAGGGAAAACTGGGTACATATGTTAATTTTTAGGTGAAAGTTATGACGTTGACGAATGTAAATGTTTCAGCTTTTCCTTAAAGGCAGCATACCACCGAATTGTGAGCAGAGTGGAAGCAAACTTGCTACAGAGGCGGACTGCAGCAAAAGAGGAGTTTGCTAATCATTTTATTTTATGGATGGTCACAACTAGGATACTAGATAAATGAGGTCTTGTGTTGTGATTATAGGACTGGTATTGGAGCTCCGATGTTAGGTATTGGGGTGTCGTAGTTTATGGTAGTCTGGTCGCAACAATCCTAACTGGGCCATATGATATTGGCATGGTGAAATAGATGATTGTTGTAGAAGTATTATACGAATGGCATTTAGTGGCTTCCATATCCCACACGATAGAATCTAAACTGCTTAACCACCACCGCAGCTTACCTTAATTACATAAAGGTTGGGAGGGGGGTCAACAAGGAGGTCATCAGTGACGGACATTAGATCGGATTGGACAAGGCTGGAGAAGTAATCGGGTCTGGCTACGTTTACATATCTTCATCCTATTCCCATGAAGTTGTTTGGGTAAACCAGGGGAAACCGACATCACATTGGCCGAAAAGGGGTTGGTTGGTTGTTTTGGGGAAGGAGACCAGACAGCGTGGTCATCGGTCTCATCGGATTAGGGAAGGATGGGGAAGGAAGTCGGCCATGCCCTTTCAGAGGAACCATCCCAGCATTTGCCTGGAGCGATTTAGGGAAATCACGGAAAACCTAAATCAGGATAGCCGGACGCAGGATTGAACCATCGTCCTCCCGAATGCGAGTACAGTGTGCTAGCCACTGCACCACCTCGCTAGGTTCAAATCGTATGAGACTATTTACTTAAATAACTTCATTTGAGAACGGGTGATTCATTAAACAGGTGTCGGCAGCTTTCTGTCTCTCTCTCTCCCTCCCTCCCCCCCCCCCCCCCCCAATCCCTCCCTCGTTCCCGAAGTAAGCTATTGTTCCGTCTGTAAGGCCTCATCATTGACGAAACATTAAACACTAGCTTTCGTTATTTTATTAAAAGCATGGTGTTTTGGACTAATCTTCATTTACACTATTCTCTCTTCTCAGAATCAAATAATTTTCTCCATCACTTGGATATATCACGAGGCGTAGTTTCTACAAGTCAGTTTCATGAAGAAAAAAAAGTTACTGTAACTGTACGAATATGCTACGTACAAGGGTAGACAAAAATATGAAAACATCGTAAACATCACACATTACCATTCGTCCTGCAAAATAGTGGAAATTTAGAAATTTGTGGTGAGGTCTTATGGGACCAAACTGCTGAGGTCATCGGTCCCTAAGCCTACACACAACTTAATCTAACTTACACTAACTCACGCTATGGACAACACACACATCCATGCCCGAGGAAGGACTCGAACCTCCGACGGGGGGAGCCTAACGGACCGTGACAAGATGGCCTTAGACCGCGTGGCTACCCCGCTCGGCGCAAAATAGTGGCTAGTTCAGGTAACAGGGATGGCATTGGATTGTGATCACTCTTCCTTCTCTCCAAAGTAGACCACAAAGACTAAATAATATTGAAATCAGGTGACTGTCATGGCCGGGCAGATGCGACAATTTATCCACGTGCTCACAAAACCGGTCCTGAACGACGCAAACTCTGTGAACAGGGGCGCTGTCGTCTTGGAACACAGCATCACCACTGGGGAACAACATTGTACCATGAGATGTACCTGATCAGCCAAAATGGTCAGCTAATCCTTGATAGTCATACTACAGCCTTCCACAGTAAACATGGGTCCCATGGAATAACACGATATGGCTGCCCAGATCATCAGTGAAACCGGCCCCCCCCCCCCCATGTTTCACTCTTGGGACGTATACTCGACAAGAAGTTGGAAACAGTGTGAAACAAGACTCATCTGAACAAAAGACATTCTTACATTGCTCCATAGACCGGTTTTTATGGCTTTTGCACCACGCTTTTCTGTTACGGGCATTTGCGTCACCGATGAATGGTTTTGGAATTCCAGCTATCCCTGCAATTCCCTGCTTCTGGAATTACATTCATGCTTCTTTGGTGCTGACAGGATTCGCGAGTGCGACATTCAGTTCTGAAGTGACTTTTACAGCTGTCTTCTTGGTATTTCTTCTCACAATTGTCTTCAATGACGGTCCGTCCCGATCATTCAACACACTGTCATCCGCGTTGCGCTTTAGTGGATGATGTTTTTTTTTTGCTTTCCCTGTATGCGGCATAAATCTTCGATATGGTGGCTCTTGAAACATTAAACACTTTGTCCCTAGTGACTATAGAAGCACGCACCATGGGAGCACCAACAACTTGCGCACGTTCGAATTCACTCTCTCAAGAATTCACAACTACACGGAATATCGTTCTGACCTCGAATGACACTTGCAACTTATTGAGGATATTGCACAGGTAACGTTCGTGGTCAAATATAGCAGCGCGACCTTCAGGCTTTGTTAGTATTTGCATTTATGCTCAAGCAAACATTGCTTTCGGTCTTTATCTTTGTCCAATCTCCGTACTACTAAAGGTACGCCGGCCGGGGTGGCCGAGCGGTTCTAGGCGCTACAGTCTGGAACCGCGCGACCGCTACGGTCACAGGTTCGAATCCTGCCTCGGGCATGGATGTGTGTGATGTCCTTAGGTTGGTTAGGTTTGAGTAGTTCCAAGTTCTAGGGGACTTAATGACCTCAGAAGTTAAGTCCCATAGTGCTCAGAGCCATTTTGAACTAAAGGTGCATTATTATTATTATTATTATTAGTAGTAGTAGTAGTAACTTTATTCATCCGTAGATCACTTTTCACAAGGATATAGGACATGTCAAAGTATTTACAAGTTTAGACCAATTTAAAATAAGCTAATTCGTATAGAAATTCATTTACAGACTTCTAGTTGGAGACAATACACTGTTCACTCTTATCTCACTTTCAGTCACTGCACACACTATACATACATTGTTTCATAGCACTACACACACACACACACACACACACACACACACACACTACTCTTCCTTTTGATTTCTTATCGTCTACACAGGCGCACCTAAGTCTGGTCAGCTCCTTCTAATCGTAGCACTTGGGAGACTTCTTTATTTGAAGTATAGAGTAACTGTGGCTTATCTTTCAAATTCTTCCATTTGTCTCAAGTGTTGAGAAAATGTCGTAAAAATGTATGCACAGTCTTTCGTTACCAGATAGGGATGCACCGATAATAAAATACAAAGTTCACCTGAGATTACGCAGCTTCATTCTGACTACTTACACTTAACGTTCAACAGTAATTTCGGGAGTATGTTTTCGGATATGAGGTGCTGAAAGTCTTTCACGATTTGTGATTGAAAAAGGATTTATGTTGATCGATAGTTCAGTTCTTTCCAGTTAAATAAGGTACTGCGCTGACATTAGAATAATCCTTAGACATGCAAGAAAGAATTTCGTGGATCAGAAGATTTAGTGAGCTGTTGAATAATACCTAACCCACTCCTAAGGAGGTGATATGAGAGCTTCTGTCGGAGCTCGCTATTTGAACGGATTCTCTTTATTGATAAGATGGTAACAGATTAGATTATAAAAGACCGTGTATTGGTCACATGTTACTCAATATGCAGTATGTATTGACCACGCGCCTACGTGTCGCTGCTGTAATCATTATACCTGATAATGGTTGTAGATAGCAAACAGTATCAATTTTAATACAAAGTCATGTGACCAAGACTCTGGATTTTATAATCTAATCCGAGGTAAAGATCACAGGTCTCCTCCGCAGTTTCAAACGGCCTATTTCACAAAAATAACATTTACCGTGGCAGGTTATCGATTTTTTAAAATTAGTTTTAGTCAAAACCCAGTTCAGCAGATACAGTTGCGTGGCTAAGTTTGCAAGAGACCTACTCTTTGCCAATGTTAGCTTCTCTATGGAAGTACTGTGCGGCACCAGATTAATGTTCTGGATGTCGCTTTAAATTGCTTTGTATGTCAACAATTGCAATCGTGAAGGAAATATGCTGTAACTTACATACATTTCAATGACTTTTCGCTTCCTTAAAAGACGCAACTGAAGAATTTACGTAGAATGAACTGAATAAGTGATCGAAAACGCTCGAGATGTCATTTACAAGAAAACATAAACAGAAGGCCGCATGACAATGACAAAAGTGATGAAGTAACAAAATGCGATATACGTGTAACGATTTGGGAAAGCAGTTCCGCAGATATATATCGTTTGTTGCCTCTGTACACACTGTCTTAGATACATTGATCGAATCGTATTACTTCCGGAGCCTCGATGCTGAATCACCTGCTCTGGTGTGGTGTATATCTGTGAAAGAACCCGCTGTAAAACTGTAGAACCGAGTGCACTGCTTGTAGGAGATAGAGTGCTGCAGGCGAAACAGCCTTCGTTTTGCCCAGGGCGTGCTCCACTGACTGTCCAGATAACCTTTCCACGGGGTAACATTGTGTCAGACGGGCTGGCGAATCAGGCCGTTGCGCTGGATCGAGGCTCCTATCTAGAAACGGCTTCTCTCGTCTCACGTGTTCAGCTTGTTTCCATCTGATCTACGGAATGGTAGGTTTCACATACTACGCATGCAGCCTGTATTTGAACTTAGGCGGAAACGTGTAGATGGACGTATACGACTTAGCGTCAGAAAGAGAAAGAAGGTGTGCGTTTACGTGTGTGTGTGTGTGTGTGTGTGTGTGTGTGTGTGTGTGTGTGGGTGGGTGGGTGGGTGGGTGTGTGTGTGAGAGAGAGAGAAGAGAGAGAGAGAGAGAGAGAGAGAAGAGAGAGTGAGTGAGAGAGAGAGAGAGAGAGAGAGAGAGTGAGAGTCTTACCGATCTAAAGCTTGTTGTTACTGTTTTCTGTCCGAAGACTGTTCACAATAGTCTATTCTGTGCAAGCCTGTGTCATCTCTGCGTAATTACTGCAGTCTTCATCTGTTTTAACGTAACCTGGTTACTGTAGTCAATCCGCTATCTCGCTCTACAATTTTTACCCTCCGCCTTCTCTCTCTCTCTCTCTCTCTCTCACACACACACACACACAATCTCCTCTATTACCGAACTGACGATTCCTCAGCATGTGTCGTATCAATCGATCCTTTCTTTGGGACCGAGCGAGATGGCGCAGTTGTTTGCACAGTGGACTCATATTCGGGAGGACACTCAGATTTAGGTTTTTCTTTATTTTAGTAAATCGCTACAAGCAAATGTCGGGATGGTTCCTTTGGAAGGGCACGGCCGATTTCCCTCCCCCTCCTTGAAACAGTCCCAGCTTTTGTTCGTCTATAATGACTTGGTTGTCGACGGGACGTTAAAACATAATCTTTTTTTCTCATTCTTTAGTTAGATTTTGCCGTAAATTTTTTTCTCCTCAGTTGGAATCAGCACCTCCTCATTAGTTGCTCGGTCTACGCATCTTATCTTTAGCGTTCCTCTGTAGTACCTCATTACAAAATCTGCTATTCTCTTTTTGTCTGAACAGTTTATCGTCAACTATAACTTCCATAGAGCGCTACACGACAAATATCTTCAAAAGAGACTACATAACAATTAAATTTATTTTTAATGAATACAAATTTGCACTTCGTTAATGTTTACCTTGCTACTGGCAATCTGCACTTTATTATCTCGACCATAATGATTTTTTTACTACACAAATTGCAAAACTCATTTACTGCTTTGCGTTTTTCAGTTCGTAAATTATTCCCCTCAGCATCACCTGACTTAACTCGAATAGTTCCATTACCCTTGTTTTACATTAGTTTGATGTTCAGTTCACAACGTCTTGTCAAAACACTATCCATTCAGTTCAATTGCTCATCCATGTCTTTTGCCACCTCTGACAATGAAAGTGTCATCTGCAAACCCCACAGTTTTTATTACTTCTCCCTCAGCTTTAATTCTCTTTCCAAATCTCTCCTTGGTTTTTTTACTACTTACTCAATGTGCGTGAGGTGGCGGCATTGCAAAGTTTTGGAACAGGATTTATCATAATTATAAGAAATTTGTCGCCATAAATGGAAATTTGAAATAGAGTGGATCTTTCAAATATTATAGAGCTGATCTACCTTCTTGAGAGAGAACTATTCGCTTTTTAAAATTGCAGGAAATTGTGTTGTATCATGTGAGAAAATACATCAAAAATTCATGTTGCCCGAAAAATGTATTTAGCTTGGAGAGTACTAATCAACAGAAATTATACCCCTATCATAAATAATGCGTGCAGCAATGGGGCGAAATGATTTTGAAAATAGACTTCAATTCTGTCAGTGGATCACCCCGTAGAGTACAGCTCATGAATGAGGCCACTTTTAACCGTGATGCTGTTATGAACTGCCATATAGCCATGACCAAACCATGAAGAGCTATACGCCATGCTTCTCTCTTGATGCCGGCCGCGGTGGCCGTGCGGTTCTAGGCGCTTAAGTCTGGAACCGCGGGACTGCTACGATCGCAGGTTCGAATCCTGCCTCGGGCATGGTTGTGTGTGATGTCCTTAGGTTAGTTAGGTTTAAGTAGTTAGAAGTTCTAAGGGACTGATGACCTAAGATGTTAAGTCCCATAGTGCTCAGAGCCATTTGAACCATTTTTTTCTCTCTTGATCTCCAACAAAGATTCTCTATCATAGTGTGTGCAAAATCAACAAATATGATGTTATTCGCTGCCATCCCGTGGTGTTACCTGGCGTTTAGTCGAGGAGTTCTGTTACAGTTGTCGGAGGCTGTATATCATGCTAGATGATGTGGTTTCAACATGACGGATAAACAATATTTTCAGTGCACTACCCCACAGCGATATTAATGTCTGTTACCACATGAACAGCAAGTACTCTCATCTTTGGATTGGAAGTCCTTTCCCATAGATATCGCGATTGAGGGACCTCACTCCTACGGATTTTTCCTCTGTGGGACTACATGAGGTTTCTGGCGTATGAAATCCAAGTAGAAACGGAAGAGGTCCTGATTCGTGAGATATTGTATGTTTGTCTCTCTGTACAACAGAACAAAGGGACATTTGAGAGAATGTGGCAAAATTTTCTGTTCTTCTTCAATGCATCTATAAAAAAAAATCGTTGTGTGTGTGTATGTCCGTTCCTCATCTCCTTCTAAACCACTATATAGATTTTAACCAAACTTGGTACACATATCACTTACTGTCTGGAAAGAAGTAATGTGGGGTAAGAACTGCCTATAGGGGTGAGGGTGGGGGTTAAAATAGAGTGACATAGAAGCATAACCCGACAACATCAGGAGCAATTTCAACCAAATTTTGTATGCACATGACTCATTATTTCTATGTCACCCTTAAAGGTGGAGGTGGGTATGAAAATAGGTGACAATTTTATTTACTTGATTTTAAATACTTTAAAACTCTAAAGCGCAATCTACCTCTTATTTGTGTTGTTTAATGCGTCGACCAGATAGAAATGTAGCACTGCAGCGATCCAATAATTTTGTCAGCGTGTTTTCGGCATCAAAGGTCATGCCATACAGCTAAATACCACAGATGCATTTGACGCCATTTCTGGAGCGAATCGTGCAAAAAAGCGGAGAGTCAGACAGATACCATATACTGTGCACTGGTGTGAGGATGACTTTAATTTATGCATGGCATATCACCCTCCAAGTGGCATAGATCGATGAAACTTGGACCATACATAGAAAGAACTGCTACAGTATATTACAGATGGTAACTGAAAGAAATACTCAGTGGTTCAAATGGCTCTGAGCACTATGGGACTTAACATCTGAGGTCATCAGTCCCCTAGAACTTAGAACCTACTTAAACCTAACTAATCTAAGGACATCACACACATCCATGCCCGAGGCAGGATTCGGACCTGCGACCGTAGCGGTCGCGCGGTTCCAGACTCAAGCGCCTAGAACCGCTCGGCCACAGCGGTTGGCTCACAAGGTTACTAAGAAGTTCTTGTGGTAGAGCGAGTAGTAGGGTACTGGGGGCCGAGCGAAATTCTGATGTCAAGTTGATATGCAAATTAATTAAATTGATCAATTAATTATCCCTCAAATCACATCCACACCCACTCCTAGAAAACGTCATGTGTTTTTCTCAGCTACCATGTGGGTCCTCCCACCCCTCCCCACCTAACCTTTTGGTGGGAATTTCGAATTTTGGCGGAAATTTCGAATTTCGAATTTTGGTGGGGATTCTTGTTACAGAGCTGTGCTGACGTCCCACCCCACTCCAACCCGGGAACTGTCGGGAAATTAAAAATGGTGGTACCCTATCCAGGACTCGAACACCGGTCCTCCTGAAAAAAAAAAGCCCAAATGCACCCCCTTAACACAATTAGACCACCAGAGGCACCTGAAATTGGCAGTAGCCAATATGAATGCAGCGTCCGATCACAATGGGGATATAAGGCGAGCCCAGCAGCTCTGCAGCCTCAGTCAGTCAGTCAGTCAGTCACCATTAAGTGCCAGCCAAGATCGTCCAGCGCTGCCCAGTCGCAGCAGTAGCAGCAGAATAGGAAGAAGCTATGGAAGAGTAAGTACACCTTGCTTAATGTCTGTGTTTACTGTTGTGCGAGGAATATGAAGTCTTTATGCTGCTATTATTGCATATAACAGTTTTTCTTCTTTGCTCATCAGTGAATCCGACTTCCTCCAGCCTGTTGGAGTCTGCAACACCGACATGTCCCAACCCTTCAGGACCTGCAGCACCTGGTCAGCTTTGTGGAGCAGGACGGTCAGCTTTTATTATTGGTTGAGGACATCCAGCCAACCCCTGACTCGCTGAAGTGCACTGGGGGTCCCAATCAGCATGACGCAGGTCGGTACTGGACCACATCATACGCACCATCGCAGAATATTCCAGTGATACTGCATGGACAAAGTGAGGGTGTAATGGATGAGAAGATACCAATTAAGCCCTGTGCACCAGTACTGTTTACTTCAGTGTATAGTTTAACCGCTAGTCTTTCGAAGTGTTTACATACTGGTATAGAAGCAACCGCAGACAGAGACTGGCTTGTTGTGATAGAGATCTATAATGCAGCTAGAAGTGGTAAAGTGCAGTTTACAGAGGTGGTTCAAATGGCTCTGAGCACTATGGACTTAACATCTGTGGTCATCACTCCCCTAGAATTTAGAACTACTTAAACCTAACTAACCTATGGACATCACACACATCCATGCCCGAGGCAGGATTCGAACCTGCGACCGTAGTGGTCGCGCGGTTCCAGACTGAAGCGCCTAGAACCGCTCGGCCACACCGGCCGGCTTACAGAGGTGGAATGGGATGAACTGTGTCGTGCAAAAGTCTACATCAAGCAGAAGTTGACCGCTGAGTATCATCCTAGCCGTCTCCCTCCAGAAATTTACTGTGCTACTCTAACTGTCCGTTATAACACTGTACAATGACTCAGCACTCCTTGTGAAATCAGGTGATGCCTACATTTATCTACAGCACTGCACTGGTAAAAACGTGTTCGGTATACAGATGGTGTTATCTATTGCGTTGGAAAGATTGAACACATGGCTGCCTTGTGTTGAAGTTCTGTATAGAGAAGTTGCAGAGTATCTAAGTACGAACTGTGTGCATGTAAACTGTATTGAACAATGGGTCAGTGTGATGCCAATGAAAACTAATGTACTGCTAGTATGTTTAATAGAAATACATGCTGAATTCTGTGCTTATAAGACGGCTTTATTTTCTAAGTTCTGTACTGGCGAGAATCTGGTGATGTAATGCATGATGTGTATGATTATTGAATAAAAAATGTATAAAACCATGGAGGTGTTATTTTTGTTTCTTACCTCTCATTATATTGCAAGTACTAAAGCTATTGTCACTAGTATTTTCGCTGCAAACATGAAACAGCAGAAAATTACGTCATTTTACTAAATTTCCTGTAAAAGCCCATTTCACGCCAACACCTGACACAGTCGGTGTCATGGAAGAGTTAGTGTTTATTATTTTCTATAAAAGCCCATTGCACGTCTGTACCTGACGTACTAGTTTTAATGGCATGGTGTGTGAAGCACCAAGACCTTTTTTTTAAGCAACTGGAGCTGTGACGGTGTGCAAGATGATCGGAAGAAGAAGAATGGCGTACTCCTTTCTGTCAACAAATATGCAATAATTGTAGGTCCTTCCTACTGCGACAAGACAAATTTTCTCATGTCGCTTCTAACACATCTGGATGGAGTCCGCTTTGAGCATGTATGTTTATTTTCAAAAACAGTTTCAGCCCAAATACCAGCTATTACAGGAGATACTTCAGAGTTTAGATGGTGTGACATACACGACATTTATTGAGAGCAGTGATATCCCTGCACTGGAAAAAGTAAAGCAAAACACAGTATTCATATTTGACGATGTTGCTGTGGAAAACCAAGAGCAAATTCGTCGATATTTCTGTTTCGGTCGCCATATGGCTATTTGTATGTTTTGTGTGTCAGACATATTCCAGAATCCCAAAACAGCTCGCGATGGATAATGCAATCCTATTATAATATTCAAACAGGACAATCTGAATCTAAAACACATTACCAGGCTCATGTAGGAACTGATATGTTGTTCAATGATTCAAAGATATGTGCAGATTGCTGGAATCACTCACAGTATGGGTTTCTAGTTATTGATAAAACAAGAAAACTGAATGGTGGCAGGTATAAGCGGTTCATATATATATATAACCATGCAAAGAGCTGAGTGCATCAGTATACGCATCACCATGGATAAATTCGCACGCGTACTGGGAACTCAGTGTGATGGAATGGGTGTGCATAGACAAAACATTCGCTCGCACGTTGACTGAAAATTAAAATTGTCGAACGTAAAGATGGTGTCGTATGCGAGGAACTAGACGTGTTGTCATACCCTTCTGAGACTGAACAATGCACTTAATGATCGAATTAATGCAATTGAGAAGAAAGTAAACAACTGAAGGGGAAATAGCTGTTATTGAGAAGGGGACGTTGTACCGAATTGGTTAACGCAATTGGAAAGAAAGTAGATGACTTAACGGAAGGGAAAAATACTGTTACCGAGAAGGAGGAGCAGCATAAGAAGAAGAAAAGCGGACATATAAAACCTCACGCTGCACAGAAGTCCGACTAGCATACAACCTGATGTCGACTAAGCATAACGTCATCGAGGCACGCAAGTTCGTTTGCAAAAAGTTACAGTTGTTGAGGTTGGGGCATCTGAAGCGGGAACAGACACTGCGAGAAACCTTTTAACCAGTTACTGAATCTCTCTGTGAACTCTCAGTGAAATTCCATAACGATCATGATGACGCTATTGCCAATTTCATTAATCATCACAGCGACTTTAGGATGGATAAAATATTCGCTGTCAGTGGTGAAAAACCACGCATGTTGGGGGCACTGCCTATAATTTTAAATGAAAAAACAATACAGATTGGTGATCAACAGTTTCAAAGAACACCCCACCTACTGAACTTTATTTTCCTAAGACCCACAAAACCGTAAATTATTCGCCTAAATATATGGAAATGTAACGTGAAATATTGCTTTTGACTGATCTGCATAAGAATGCAAGAAGTTGAAGCAATGTGAAATACAAATTCATTATAAAACCTATGTTTAATGTTTAAAAAATATAGCACTGGTTATGGTACTGACATTCAACATAGAAGAGTGAGCAATCGACTCCCGACTTATACATATTACGACGACCCCAGTGAGCTAATAGACCGGATACTACTGCTCATGGCACCAGCTGCCACTGGTAATACAGCTTATTCGAATGAAGTTGTTCCAGTAATTTCTGAGCTTAGAGAGGTATCATCGAATAAGTATAGAGACTGTAGTTCGAGAACTGCACAAACCAGTACGCAAAACTTACGCTCGAAGGTATGTTATGATTAGAGGTTTGGGTGACTTGTGGCACACGGATCTTGTCAACATAAGGGAATATCCACGTGTGAATAACGGATTCAAATATATTTTAATGGTCATTGATACTTATTCTAAATATACCTGGGCATTACCCGTGAAAGCGAAAACAGGGAAGGATGTGGCGCATATGTTTGAGGGACTGCTGTAGATGGGGACGAATCGAAGCTCAGACAACATGCAACCAGGTCACGGTGGCGAGGTTTACAATAGATAATTCAAGACTGTGATGGAGCGGTATGGAATACATCACTACTCGACATTCACCCACCTGAAGGCTAGTATCGTGGAACGTCTGAACAGAACAGTGAATACCCAAATGTCGATGCGATTCAATCTTCGTGGCTCATACAAATGGACCGAGATCCTTCTGCAAATAATTGCACAGTATAATCGAACCAAACATCGCACTATAAAATGAGACTAATCGATGTTCGTGATAATAGACTTCTAGATGTCCTTAGGTTAGTTAGGTTTAAGTAGTTCTAAGTTCTAGGGGACTGATGACCACAGATGTTAAGTCCCGTAGTGCTCAGAACCATTTGAACCATTTGAACCAAATATCACAGAGGCTGACAATAAACTGCATCTGGAAATTAATTGCAAAAACGAAAATGTGGAAATTGAACCTGATGCATACTATGTTGACGACGTTTTAAAACGGTCCAGAAAAGGGAATGAGCTCTGTGCAAACACCAGTACACTTAAATCTGAAATAAGGAGGGTGAATGCATCAATCGACTTTAAGCAGAAACGTTCAATAGGCCCACTACTGGGTGTCACAAAGGAACAGGTTTTGAAGACCGATTCCAGTAAATTTTACAAATCTGATCAGACAATGGATTTTCTCCCTGTCAGTACAATCTATGCCGAGTGTAACATTGCAACGAACTCATATCTCAACGACAGATTGATTCATTCAACTTGCGGATTCTTCCCATTGGTTGGAACAAGGTATAAGATTGTTGAGAGTCCTACCAACGCTATATACCTTCCAGTGATAGTTCAGACATTGGGCTATCTGGAGGTGCGTATTGTGGATCACAATAACCAACTTGTTGACTTTCATGGTGAGGAAATCATTGTGCGACTACATCTAAGATGGGTGTAAGGTATAAAACCAGCGCGCACACTGCACAGCGCAGCACTTCGCAGCAGAACCGCAAGGTGATAAAATGTGCGAACTAAAGAGTTTCTTAAATCAGTAGGCTTGAAACCTCGGCGTCGCTCAATATATCTCACCCAGGGGAATAAGATGAGCTAATCATGCGCCAGGGATATTTCTCGCATAAATCTTATACCTCAACGACATTTAACAAGAACGATGAAATTAGGATTGTCTCCCGGCACCAAGATGCTTTAACTCTTCCATGCGCAAGTTTCATATTTGGATGGATCATTTATGAAAAAGGATGGTAGTAATACAATGGGATCAAAGCTTACACGTAATGCTTTGGCATTTCTGTTCCAGGAAACACGATATAAACTTAATGGAGTATAGCTTGACCGTTCATGTAATGCCAGCATAGCATCGACCCTTGAAACATGTTTCATCATCACCCTCAGATCTGAATGGTTTAGAAAATGCAGGACGGTTCATAAACGAGCCTGTGGGCAGAACAGCAGAAGAGTACCACCGACTTAGTACATGCATACCTCTAAAAGTGCTTATGGGATACTTTGAGGACATGCAGCGAATTATTAAGAATGTTAAAGAGGAGCTTATTCTGGTACAGAGTTCAATGCATGGCAACTCATACATTCAAGGAGTTCAAGAGGAGAATCAGATCATCATTAATTAAATTATATGAAAAATGCCACACACTACTGTGCAGACAAGGAGCGTTTGAAGCTTTTAAAAGTTCTGAGTACCGGTACGTATCTGCCATTAACTTTCCGGTCATGGGAGGTTATGAGTACACGGTGCTACCGACAGCAGGAAGAAAACAATGGGCTATTAAAACCTCTGTGCAGCTGAAAACACCAAGATTCATCATACTTGGGTTTCAGACCAATAGAAGGTGTAATTTAACTAATCTGAGAACTGTAATTTAACTAATGCCAGAGTTTTCTTGAATTCAGAATTCTATCCATATGACAATTTACTGCTACAGTGGGGATCAGAATGTATACAGTCTATCAGTTGACAGGTATGCAAGGTTTTGTGCTTCTTGGTGTTGAAGAGGAAGGATGCCTACTCAGTTCACAGAAATTCAAGGAGCTGGCACTAATCATCGTAACAGACTGTTCTAAGCAGAATGAGATAGTTAAATCAGGACCAATAGATGTAGAAATCGTGTCTGAAGCCTCATCAAATTTCCCAGAACCCACTGAAGCGTATGCTCTAGTTCTGCATGATCGTGTGATTAACTATTGCCTACTTACTGGTGCTGTGCAGCGTGCTGTATAATTGACCAAATGCTATGGCATGCCCAGAGCATTTCACAATCAGAACTTGCAGTGTGAACGTCGTTGCCGACATTCAAAGTTTATATGATGGTGAGTGTAGACAATTCCTATTTAAAGATGTTGCACTCGTAGCATGCACAGAAGATGCTGTTATAACAGACATTATCAGCAAGAATTGCATCCCAAAGGCCTTTCAGGCTGTGAACTGTGCTAAAACATGGAGGGGTGCGAAGAGCTAACACGTTTCTTTCATGGACTCCACTGGAACGATCCAGGCATACTTTCTAAAGAAATGATGACCACTTCGAGCCGGCCTTAGTGGCCGTGCGGTTCTAAGCGCTACTGTCTGGAACCGAGCAACCGCTACGGTCGCAGGTTCGAATCCTGCCTCGGGCATGGATGTGTGTGATGTCCTTAGGTTAGTTTGGTTTAATTAGTTCTAAGTTCTAGGCGACTGATGACCTCAGAAGTTAAGTCGCATAGTGCCCAGAGCCATTTGAACCATTTTTGAACCACTTCGAATTTTCGATCATCCAGAAAGTATCATATACATCAAAGGCGAGAAGGTCACATTGTTGTTGTTGTGGTCTTCAGACGTGAGACTGGTTCGATGCAGCTCTCCATGCTACTCACATGGAGGCAGCGAATCATAACTTTGCATAATCAAGACCTGGAATTCTACGGGTGTCCTGCTAGCCATAAGCTCAAATAGAAGAGGATGTGTGAAAATAGCGTTGTGTCTGCTTATGAAAATGTAAAATTCCTTTTAAGTTGGATTTATGAAAGTAAATGAATTTTTACTTCACATTCTGTATTTGCCTTTTTTCTATCTAGCTCCTACATAGACAATACACTATGTGATCAAAAGTATCCGGACACCTGGCTGAAAATGACTTACCAGTTCGTGGCGCCCTCCATCGGTAATGCTGGATTTCAATATGGTATTGGCCCATCCTAAGCTTTGATGACAGCTTCCACTCTCGCAGGCATAGATTCAATCAGGTGCGAGAAGGCTTCTCGGGGAATGGCAGCCCATTCTTCACGGAGTGCTGCACTGAGGAGCGATATCGATGTCGGTCGGTGAGGCCTGGCATGAAGTCGGCATTCCAGAACATCCCAGAGGTGTTCTATAGGATTCAGGTCAGAAATCTGTGCAGGCCAGTCCATTACAGGGATGTTATTGTCATGTAACCGTTACGCCAAAGGCCTTGCATTATGAACAGTTGCTCGAGCTTGTTGAAAGATACAATCGTCATCCCTGAATTGCTCTTCAACAGTGGGAACCAAGAAAGTGCTTAAAACATCAATGTAGGCCTGTGCTGTGATAGTGCCACGCAAAATGACAGGGGCTGCAAGCCCCCTCGGTGAAAGACACCACCACACCATAACACCACCGCCTCCGAATTTTGCTGTTGGCACTACACATGCTAGCAGATGACGTTCACCGATCACTCGCCATACCCACACCCTGCCATCGGATCGCCACATTGTGTACCGCGCTTCGTCACTCCACTGTTCAGTCGTCCAATGTTTACGCTCCTTATACTAAGCGAGGCGTCATATGTTATTTACCAGCGTGATGTGTGGGTTATGAGCAGCCGCTCGCCCATGAAATCCAGGTTTTCTCACCTCCTGCCTAACTGGCATAGTACTTAGAGTGGATCCTGACGCAGTTTGGAATTCCTGTGTGATCGTCTGGAAAGGTGTCTGCCTATTACACATTACGACCCTCTTCAGGTGTCGGTGATCTCTGTCAGTCAACATACGAGGTCAGCTTGTACGCTTTTGTGCTATACGTGTCTCTTCGCGTTTCCACTTCACTATAACATCGGAAACAGTGACCTAAGGATGTTTAGGAATGTGGAAACCTCGCGTACAGACATATGACGCAAGTGATACCCAATCACCTGACCACTTTCGAAGTCCGTGAGTTCTGTGGAGCTCTCCATTCTGCTCTCTCCCAATGTCTAATGACTACTGAGGTCGCTGATATGGAGTACCTGGCAGTAGGTGGCAGCACAATGCACCTAATATGAAAAAAATATGTTTTTGGGGTGTCCAGATACTTTTGATGATATAGTGTATATAGGTTAGCCCAGAACCTACGTGTATGGCTTTGTTCAAGCACAGAAGATATACTACTGGCCATTAAAATTGCTACACAAAGAAGAAATGCACATGATAAACGGGTATTCATTGGACAAATATATTATACTGGAACTGACATGTGATTACATTTTCACGCGATTTGGGTGCATAGATCCTGAGAAATCAGTACCCAGAACAACCACCTCTGGCCGTAATAACGGCCTTGAAACGCCTGGGCATTGAGCCAAACAGAGCTTGGATGGCGTGTACAGGTACAGCTACCCATGCAGCTTCAACACGACACCACAGTTCATCTAGAGTACTGACTGGTGTATTGTGACGAGCCAGTGTCTCGGCCACCATTGACCAGACGTTTTCAGTTGGTGAGAGATCTGGAGAATGTGCTGGCCAGGGCAGCAGTCGAACATTTTCTGTATCCAGAAAGGCACATACAGGACCTGCAACATGCGGTCGTGCATTATCCTGCTGAAATGTAGGGTTTCGCAGGGATCGAATGAAGGGTAGAGCCACGGGTCGTAACACATCTGAAATGTAACGTCCACTGTTCAAAGTGCCGTCAATGAAAACAAGAAGTGACCAAGACGTGTAACCAATGGCAGCCCATACCATCACGCCAGGTGATACGCCAGTATGGCGATGACGAATACACGCTTCCAATGTGCGTTAACCGCAATGTCGCCAAACACGGATGCGACCGTCATGATGCTGTAAACAGAACCTAGATTCATCCGAAAAAATGACGTTTTGCCATTCGTGCACCCAGGTTCGTCGATGAGTACACCATCGCAGGCGCTCCTGTCTGTGATGTAGCGTCATGGGTAACCGCAGCCATGGTCTCCGAGATGATAGTCCATGCTGCTGCAAACGTCGTCGAACTGTTCGTGCAGATGGTTGTTTTCTTGCAAACGTCCGTATCTGTTGACTCAGGGATCGAGACGTGGCTGCACGATCCGTTACAGTCATGCGGATAAGATGCCTGTCATCTCGACTGCTAGTGATACGAGGCCGTTGGGATCCTGCACGGCGTTCTGTATTACCCTCCTGAACGCACCGATTCCATATTCCGCTAACAGTCATTGGATCTCGACCAACGCGAGCAGCAATGTCACGATCATCGCGCAATGTCACCGCAATCGCGATAGGCTACAATCCGACTTTTATCAAAGTCGGAAACGTGATGGTACGCATTTCTCCTCCTTACTCGAGGCATCACAACAACATTTCACCAGGAAACACCGGTTAACTGCTGTTTGTATATGAGGAATCGGTTGAAAACTTTTCTCATGTCAGCACATTGTAGGTGTCGCCACCGGCGCCAATCTTGTGTGAATGCTCTGAAAAGCTAATCATTTGCATATCACAGCATCTTCTTCCTGTCGGTTAAATTTCTCGTCTGTAGCTTGTCATCTTCTTGGTGTAGCAATTTTAATATCCAGTAGTGTATAATGTCAGCCATGTTTGCTATATGTCTTTGGAAGCAGGCACGATCACGCGTCGCTTGTTCCCAAAACCCAATATGTGCAGTGCGATAGGTGAATTATCATGCAGTCATTACAAATATTTCGTTTTCCTCAATCTTAAACGTGACCTCCTTCATGCTTTAAATTTACGTCTTGGACGGTCTTTATACAAATTTGTAAGCGTAAGTTTTTGTGAATTAACCAATTAGACATTTGGCAACAAATGACAATTTTTTTATTCAGACATAAATATTCACAATAGTAATACAGCTTTACATTCACAAATCTTGATTTTACATTACACGAAGTAAAACTGCTTTTAAATTCACACTTCTTGTTATTGTTTGAAATTTTTTTATTCGCTGTTCTTGGTTTTAAGAACAAGGTTGAAAAATTTTTTACTTTTCATAGCAGAACTGTTTGTAGCTATTGCAGGGGTACAGTTTCTCTTACGGTAATGAAATGAAATGTCGTGTGGCTAGGGCCTCCCGTCGGGTAGACCGTTCGCATGGTGCAAGTCTTTCGATTTGGCGCCACTTCGGTGACTTGCGTGTCGATGGTGATGAAATGGTGATGATTAGGACAACACAACACCCAGTCCCTGAGCGGAGAAAATCGCCGACCCAGCCGGGAATCGGACCCGGGCCCTTAGGATTGACAGTTTGTCGCGCTGACCACTCAGCTACCGGGGGCGGACGTTTCTCTTACGGTAATACTATTACTAGTGAAATTCCACCCAAACAGAATATTTAATTTATACTTGAACTGGGTGGCTCATCCCAAACAGCTGCACTAAAATTAACTGTGTGTAACTCGCAATTAAAACTAATATGACTTTGGACAGCTAACGGTAGATGAAACTTAAAAACTAACCCTATTTAAACATGCACTCACACAATAAGAAGCACACACGAAGTGTAAAAGAAGGAAATGCGGTAAACTCTTACATCTACACTCAAAAATGGCTCTGAGCACTATGGGACTTAACTTCTAAGGTCATCAGTCCCCTAGAACTTAGAACTACTTACACCTAACTAACCTAAGGATATCACACACATCTATGCCTATGGCAGGATTCGAACCTGCGACCGTAGTGGTCGCGCGGTTCCAGACTGTAGCGCCTAGAACCGCAGGCCACCCCGGCTGGCATCTACACTCAAACACACTCACAAGCATACACATGGACACACATAAGCACCCACACGTGCAGGCACACCATACATCACACATACGATATTTACAGTATGGTAAAAGAGCCATACTATTCGGTACAAGCTGTCACTCAGCCAGTCACTCACTCTCTCTCTCTCTCTCACTCACACCATCATTATCCCCCACCCCCATCCCCCCTCCCTCGCACTTCAAGTAAGTTGTGTGAATGTGGGAGGATTCGATCCCATCATCACAAATGGCTCTTTTATCATCAGGAGGTGACAAGATAATCTGACTTTAGATTGCATCACGGTGTACACTTCATGGCCTCACGATAGAATACCAGTTTGCTGTATCAAATGAGGAGGTTGCGGTGGAGCATCGTGAACAGCACCATACAGGCAAGTATTTTTCGACTATGAGGACATGTGATGCCGCATGTTGCATTCCCTTAGCCCACCACTGGATGGCTCCATCTGTTGTATGATTTGTGTACATTTTTGATCTATGTATCGAATTCATTACTGTGACACCTAATTACTTAATATGGATCGCAGTTCTTCCCCCACTAGATGAAGCTATCTGTATACTCATTCAGCCAGGGGGACTTATTGAAGGAGATAGCCTGGGTGATTCTAACTAGCTCCATCGCTAAGCCGAGACACTTGTGGAAATTATGATAACGAATTACATACCTGTGCTTGTGTCCAACGGTAGTCACCAGTTTAGGGTGTTCTGTACATAACGGCAAGTCACTTATCATTTGACATAAATTAACAGGGTGTATGAGGTCTGCCTCCACCACATACCCGACATCAGAATCAGCTGCCAGAGCCAATATTTTTCCACTTAATCCCTCTAATTCTTTTTCGGACGCCCATCGAAACCCACCAACTGGCAGTGGCTCCATCATGGCATGCCTATATAAGTTATTCACATCCAAAAATAGAATATAACGTGAATTGAGAGATGCATTGAACTCCAGACCCAAATGTGGATTATTTGCCTTGGCATATCTATGGACACAGTGGCAAAGTCCTCCATGGATCCCGCACTCAAAGAAAAGAAGTGTCAGCTTCAGTCCAAAATTCGATGCTGTGCCTCGTTTTCTTGAGTTTTATGTCCGAGGACAATGCAGGTGCTGTGTAATTAACGGCAGGGTCCAGAGCGTACGTGGCCATGCATACACTCCAGGTGAGGAGATGCGCCTACATAAAACGTTGAGGTGCTTGCATAAAACATTGCGTGTCAAGATAGCAAAGTGTATTTCGTTTTTTTAAAAAAAGGTTCAATTGTGTGTGAAATCTTATGGGATTTAACTGCTAAGGTCATCTGTCCCTAAGCTTACACACTACTTAACCTAAATTATCCTACGACAAACGCACACACCCATGCCAGAGAGAGGACTCGAACCTCCGCCGGGGCCAGCCGCACAGTCCATGACAGCAGCGCCTTAGACTGCTCGGCGAAACCCACGCGGCAAGTGTAATTAATGGCGCCATTCGTTTGGAGAATGAAATGTATTTTCTCTACACTTTCAGGCAGGACACTGACCTGATTTTTCTCCCAGCTGAAATTAACCAGTCCCTCAACAAGAAAGTAAGTGTCATGCTCACTTATATTATGGAAGAAGAAGGATGTGTGACTTGGTAACTGATACTTCAAATTGCATGCATTTTGAGCTGCACCACAGAACTTCCTTGTAAGATTACAGTGGTCCCTGTGGAGAGTTTCAGCTTTTCTATCTAACGGCAGCCCACAAATATGACAGTTAACCGCATCACTGTATAATTTTTTATCATCCTCCAATTTGATCATGAGGATGTTGGTGCTGTAATGTCTGTCAACATCCCATGAGAATTTTTCAAGCTTAGTGAGTAGTCAACCCACAGGATTATCCCCGACATAAAATTCATAGTGGTGAAGACTTTAATCAAATGGACATGCAAGTTGAGACATTGCCTCATATCGTATGTGTTTTTGCATGCAGGTGGTATGTGAGGCTAAGGGGTTCCATTCACAGCAGGTGAGAGGGGCAAGGAGACATTTGAAGTCTCGTACAACAGACAGACATCATTCCTGGTGGTGAGCATTCTTGAATCTAATGAACTTGTTTTCTTCTGTAGCATTGCAGCACGTACCGATTCTTGGGATTCACAGCCTGTCAGACATCTTTTTAAATACTTTTGTTCCAAAAGGTATCTAGACACCTGCACCAAGTGTGCTGCTTACACTTGTGTTTATTGAGTTGGGCGTTAAGAAGGTGAGACATGTCTTTGATTCAAACATAAATCTGACTATCACCTCCAGAGAAGAGCAGCATGTTTAGATGAAGATCATGCCCACTGGCATATTTCAAAAAATGGAGTGGTCCAACTACAGTATGCTTGTCCTGCTCATCTGGTGTGTTTCTCTTCTTCTTCAGGCCATACACATGAACTGATATTCTGGGATTTTTTGTATCAAATTTTGCTAGGGCCTGAATCTTTACAGGGAACTCAATACCATCAAAGTTGTATCATCCACCAATGTTAAGACCACTTCCGTCTCGAAATGTGTGCTGCAGATCTTCTGTGTAATTTCTTTTGCAAGCCAGGATTGACCATGCAAAATAAGTGTTATCCTTTTCATTTTGAATGTTAATACAAGCCTGCTTGTTCTTAATATTCTCAGGGACTTTGATATAACTGGATCGTCCATTTAACGGATCATAGACATGAATATGGTTGTTGAAGTGTGGTATTTGGGTGAGAACTGTAGCTGACCTTCTTACTGCCATCGCAGAAAACTGCGCCATTATAGCACCCAAGGTGGATTCGCAATACCACTTGGCAACTGATGTACTTGGAGATATAACGCCATTATCACCTTAGATGCAGTGCAGGCTTTTCTCATCAGCAGCACCCTTCTGTTTGGGGGTGGGAGGTGTGTCAGCTCGCTGCAGAGTACTGCACTGCATTAAAGGCATTATATCGCGGGTAATGTAGGGGTTTGAGGAGCTCTGCTTCCAGAAATGGAAGGCACGCTTCTGGAAACCTGACTGGGTCATGATACCCCCACCCGTAAAGGAGATAGTCCCTTCAAAGGCCGTAGCAACTGCCGAGTGTTCTAGAGGGTTCATGATGCCACTAATCTGATGTCCTTCACTATTAGGAGGGGTACAGAACCACCGCTAGCCACAGGTTCATTATCATTAGTACTACAACTAGGAGACAAGAGCATCCACCCAGTGGAGGAGGACGCTGGGGAGGAGGCACCATCAGGGGGGAGGGGTATGCACCGAGTCACACATACCTTTTGTCGCTGATGAGGGTGAATAGTCGGAGCTCGAGTAGAAGGATGTGGCAACAGTGAGCTCCTGTGGGAGCAGCCAGGCTGTGGAGAGGGCGCTAAGCTGCTGCATGTTGGAGCCTTCACCATCGCCAGTCTGGGAGGGTGGGAGATCGTTGCTCTGACTGAACCACCCATGGACGGCAGACGGTATGCAGTGGTTTGGAAGTCGGCACTGCAGCAGCCGTGGCCGCCTCTCGCATGGCAATGAGCGGCGCTCTGCACATAGGTGCACGTCGCTTGGGTGAGTATGTGATGCCTGGCCCCACAACCACTGTTCTAGGTGCACATGCCACTGGAAGCTGTCGTCGTGGCGGTGTTGGTGACACCTCTGTAACATATGAATAATGGAAAAAATGAAATACATTGCTCAAGATTTTTTAAATGAATGCTGAAAACAAATAACAACAATTAAGTACATCAACATTCCTGAATAATAATTATATGCTGTGACGATGACAGTCACATTATAATCACCACTTACACTCTGAATCCCAGGATTGAGCAGTTCTGTCGATCTTTTTGCTAGTTCTCCCATCCACTCACATATCTCGACTTCCTCTTCCAGAAGGGGGAGATCAGACTGCCTTCCCCAGCAGCCACCGTCTCACGCTCCGACTCCGGTATTTCACACTTGCTGGAATTGTGAATCCACCGATCCATCTCGTGGAAGTCGTCTACAAGATATTGATTATAAGAAACAACAGTAACAACAAAAGAATTTGTTCTGAATTTGCCAACAGCGACATTCTTATTATACATAACTACGAAAAAATAAATAAAAAGTTCATACCAGATGCAAGTGATGACTCCTGGTCATCATCTCAATGCATACGCCTACTAGAATCTCATTCTCCACTTGATCTACAGCAACATCTACAACAATGAATAATATATGGCTCACCTAACTGTATAAGATGAAAAAAAGTCTAACGACAATATACGAGTATTACAACTGTACTCACGTTCTTGCTGCATTTTGGCCTCCAGCAGCAGCTTAACGTCCGCCAGATGCTGCTCTAATGCTTCAAAAGCTAGATCAGAAATTTTATAAACACTTGTTACGATCTGAATACATCGGGATGTGTTTTCTGAACATGTCAACTATCACACAGAATTTGAATGTACTTGCATAGTGGTAGCACAAGCTCTTCCGCTTGCTGGCGACTTTCAGCTTCCAGCTGCTTCTATTCTAATGCTAGAACAATAGTGGAAATATAATAAGCACTGTTACTGTGGTGTCACCGCCAGACACCACACTTGCTAGGTGGTAGTTTAAATCGGCCGCAGTCCATTTAGTACATGTCGGACCCGCGCGTCGCCACTGTGTGATCGCAGACCTAGCGCCACCACAAGGCAGGTCTTGATATACGAACAAGCACTCGCCCCAGTTGTACGACGACATTGCTAGCGACAATACGGACGAAGCCTTCCTCTCATTTGCCGAGAGACAGTTAGAATAGCCTTCTGCTAAGTCCACGGCTACGACCTAGCAAGACGCCAATTGTAACAGTGCATGTATCTTACGAGTCGCATTTGTATAGTCAAGAGAGATGTATCACAAGGATCATTAAAGTTAAGTATAAAGCAGCTACGTACTTTTCTTGCTACCATTCAATAGTTATCCTGTTCCAGACTTGACGCCCGTCGGCGTGTGTGTACGCGTGCCTTTCTTTCGGCAACTACAGTGTGGCGTAACAGTCTTGTTACGTCACTACAGTTACGAGCCCCAAGTCTGGCACACTGCTGGCTGACCGTTTCATATTGCAGGAATCACACAGACGCAACTTAGCACTGTCAAAGACTGATGATGATTATGGTTGGGGTTGGGCTTTATATACCTTGAAAATGCATCCTCCATTTTGCAGAGGACCAATAGCAACTCAGAATGTCGTACTAGTAACTTGCCTTCTTGTTTCTTCAAGCAGGCTTGGTGCAGGTAACTGCTGTGGAGGACAAAAACGATTCTGTGAAAGAGATAGAAGCCCCTTCTGAAAACGTCTTTTGTTTTTCAGCAAGTGGATGGAAAATTGTACACATCTGCTATCTTTAGAAAAATCCCCCATTGTTCATTCAGAGACAGTCTGATAGCCTGGCACGGCCAATGCCAGCTGCATTCCTCGAAGTATATGTCCTTGTTTTTCGTTAGGACAGAGCTGTGGCGGAAGACGCTAAGCTTCGAAAACAAATCTATTGTTTTGGAAGATGCCTGCAAAGTGAGCCTTGAGAAGGGGATTGTACATTACAATCCTCTGCCGATTTAGAACTGCTGGCTGCGGCTCCCTGTGGCGTGGTCATCATGCAGATTGCCAGACACCGAACCAAGCGCCGTATGTGGTGGTGCGAGTTGTGTCATCTAAGGCCACCTGAGAGTTACAAGCAGGCGCGGCGCAGCGCCCTTTCGTCTCAAGTCTCCCCAGCAGGCCAGGAGTTGGGAGTAGGCAAGGCAGCTGGTGCAGCTGTCATGAGTGCGGCCCAGCGGAGGATGGACCGTTTCCCCAAGGTTATGTGAGGGGGCTGCTGCCTTATGCGTGGTGGAGAGGGGAGGGTGGCATGTGTGGCGTGGAGCCAGGCACACCAGTATTGTACAGCAGCAGTCTGCAGAGTGTCTTAATGATTTTGCGATCACATTATATGAAGCGATCAGAAGTTAAACAAGCGTATCCTTGTCCTACGAAATGCATATTATGTTCTTCTCAGAACATAATTCACTGATTGCCCGTCCTTTGTTTTTTTTTCGATTTCAACCACTTGTTCCCATGTTATAAACAATTTTGATTAATATTACACCTTCTGAAGTGACAATTGAATTGTACATCGAAAATTCGGAATTGCCACCAAAATTAGAAATTCCGCCGATCGGATAGGTGGGGGAGAGGGAGGGGGAGTGATGGGAAACGTGAAGGTGTGTGGGGACCCAAGTACAGACTGAGAAAATCAATGACGTTGTCTGGCGGTGGGAGTGGGTATGGTTGGGGGTGGGTATGGTTCGGGGTAATTAATTGATCAATTTAATTCATTTGCATATCAATTTGAAATCAATATTAGAGTGGTCCAGTACCCTACTACTAGAGGTTTCCATTCCTCCACCAGCGTGGTCGAAAGCTGATGGTTGGTCATTGGTGCATATGGATGAGCTGCAGTACATCTCCCCCATGCATCCCACACATTCTCAATGGAAACAAGAAAGCCAGTGCGTTTTCCAAATATCAACACATGGTACACTTACTGATCAACGTTATTTTGACACTGTACTGCTTCCCCATGTGTGTCTTTTCGACGGGGGGGGGGGGGGGGGGGGAGAGGAGCAATCGGCCCGCCGGACTTCATTTTGGTGAATGACAATGCGCGATTGCATTGTACAGCGCTGATAGAGGAGCTTTTGGAATGAGAGGATATATCATGTGTGGACTGGACTACCCTTTGCCCTGACTTAAGTGCCACCGAGCACGTGCACATTGCATTTGGAAGATGGTTACAGCACATCTACATACACTAACGACCATCCAGCAGTTGTGAAAAGCGCTGGTGGACGAACGGAAGACCATACCACAAGAACTCCATACCAACTTTGTGGCCAGGAAGGGAGCACATTGCAGTGCATGCATTGCCATCTGTGGTGATCACACATCCTATTCCGAATAATGTCCCGCTTTTAGTAATGTCCTGGGGACCGTTGTGAATTGCAGTAACTTCAGTGCAATTGTTATCTTTGAATGAAAGTGTCATTACTGCTCGTTCCTTGTGTACTTCTTTTGGTTACCTTCTGTACGATATTATACTGTACTGTAGTTTTTTTTGTGCATAATTCGAGTTTCATTGACCTATGTTACTTTGCAGTGAGACATCACACTATAGTTACGTGCGTGTGTGTGTGTGTGTGTGTGTGTGTGTGTGTGTGTGTGTGTGTGTGTGTGTGTGTGTGTGTGTGTGTGAAGTTGTAAGCAAAAATCACTATATATTTGGTTAGGACTGTTAGTTCGTTATCACAAAGTACACGGTATGGGATACTGTATCATCTATGTAGTTTTGACCCTAATTGTTCGAAACACCCAGTATACAAACTCACGTTTCTGCAGTGTACTAGTGCTGTATCGCTAGATCTGGATGTGGCTGGTTTGAATCATGATTTCAGGAGAACTTTTCATCCACAGAATGCGCCCGGCATGTACCAGAGAGGAGGTGGCATAGTATGTTATATCAGAAGTCTGTGTGATTGACCCAGGTTAAATCCTATCCTCGTGCGCTTTCACCCATAAAATGATTGTACACGTTAATGTGAACCCTTGTCTATACGCCGGATGAAGCGCTGAAATCAGCCGCTCACTTAGATTTATATTGGCACCTTTTTTATCTGATCCTCATTAGTATCTCCATTTCACCCATATCGGTTTTATTCTTAAAGTAACGGTACTGTATTTGATACTTTGGACGCGGTAGTGGCGACAATCTGCAAACAGAATCATTAAATTTAAGTTCACTCAGCCGTCATACACAGATACAGGAAAGATGTCAATTAATGAGTTGACATTGAGCTATACAGTACTGTGTTGCCCCATTTGTTGCGAGTGTAAAATTCAGAAAAAGATGGTACAGTTCACGCACAAAGAGCCAGATGCAGGATGGATAAAGGAGAATTTTTGAAAGATATTGCTGCCGAATTTAGTGTTGTCGCATTTGAAAAGATTGCGTGATGCTCTGACATATGTGTTACAGACATAAATTACTCTGCAAAATGATAATGACAGTAGCTATGGTGTGATATCTGATGACGAAATTGTCATTTGTTCCGCTGTAGACAATGACGATAATGATGATGGATTATGTGGTGTCACCGCCAGACACCACACTTGCTAGATGGTAGCCTTTAAATCGGCCGCGGTCCGTTAGTATACGTCGGACCCGCGTGTCGCCACTTTTCAGTGATTGCACATCGAGCGCCGCCACACGGCAGGTCTAGTCTAGAGAGACTCCCTAGCACTCGCCCCAGTTGTACAGCGGACTTTGCTAGCGATGGTTCACTGCCTACATAGCTCTCATTTGCAGAGACGATAGTTTAGCATAGCCTTCAGCTACATTATTTGCTACGACCTAGCTAGGCGCCATATTCAGTAATTAGAATGAATTCTGAACATACAATATTGTGAATCATCTACCGTCAAGAGCGACGTTCATCACTAATGGATTAAAGTTAAGTATCAAACTAATTATGTCCGCTTTCTGAATTCCCATTCCTTGTCATGTTCCAGACCTCACGTCAGTATAGTTCTTCCCTCTTCACGCCAGCCTGCGTGAGCTAAAACGCGTGCATTTCGGCCTCCAATCGTAACACGGTGTTGGCTCTTCTGCCACCACAACAGATTAACTGCTGTAATTGGTGCTCAGTCTGAAGATATTATGACACAAACAAAAGCAACAATGCACCTGGACAAAATGATGGTGTACTTGGGACGCCAAGCGGAAACATCTTCGGCCGAACTGTACTGTAACAGCACTCTGTCAAGACGGCTGCTGCACTTAATGTGCGTCGAAAGCAGTAGTTAGTAGTTCCCAACCTTGGGGGGGGGGGGGGGGGAGGGGGGTGTTAGAGATTTATAGAGTGGCGTGGTCAGAATTTGTATTTCGGCTTTCAAATCCTAGGAAACATTACGGTTTTGTATTACTCTACAATTGTTACTAAAGCATGGATTGCAGGCTATTGGCAGAGTTTGTCAAAAGAAGCAAAATGTTGTAAATAAATAAAATAAATAAACGTAGAGGGTGAGTGGAGGCATAAGATATTCTGGTGTTGTAAAGGACGTCAGCAGGCAGGAAACGTCGGTAACCACTGCTGTTACAGACTTCCTTTGTCGTGAGAACAAGACAGTGACAAACACTTACTAGGGATTGAAGAAGGTGTATGGGGATGACGCTGTTGTTCACAGTACAGTCAGTCGTAAGGAAAGCAGATTATCTGGTAAAAGTGGGTACACCAGTATTCAGGGCCTCCAGCACAGCTGCAGACTGAGCACTGCGCAGACTCCTGACGGTGTGCAGCGTATTCACAATCTGATTTTGGGTGGCAAACACGTGACTGTGAACGAACTGTTAATCCGAGTGGGAATAGGAATGCGATGGAAATCTATTGGGAGATCATATGGGCCAAGTGCTTTCTTGGTTGCCCCTTACTGGAGAGCGTCGGCGACGTCCTTTTCTGAAGATGGCGCCTGTGAGGGCCGCCGCTGCTTCTCTATCGATGGTCCAAATCAGTAAATGGAAGACTTAGTCCATCTCTGGAGCGCTGTGGTCTTCTGTGACAGAACTGCCGGTAATGGTCCAAGAATGCATTGGTGATGTTCTTTAGAGCTGTCAGGTGCCGGCCATTCAGCACGGGGATTCATGCTCTTTGATACGTGTTGCATTCATAGATAATGTGTTGTGTGCCCGGCGATTGATTCCCGTTAGGTCCTGATTATGTGTTCGCACAAGTATGTATTTGTATGTATCTTGGCTTGCAATCACCGAACCTCAGTCTAAGCTCAAATTGAGACGCACGTGAGTCGACACGAAACTACAGCGCGACGAGCACGTTGTGCACACGTCGCGCTGGTCCTGCACATATTGCGACGCGTACACATACTCCGCACGCCCCGATTGGCGACGCTCTGCGCTGACCGAGACGAAGCGCGCACCCCGTAATCTTGTACAGAAACTGTTCGGTGAAAATATTTGATTTTTGCCTTACTTGCAGCGTTATATATCAGCTTCCTGGCGAAGTACCCGTCATCTCGCTAATGGTCATACTTACTGTGACGTACACATTTTAGTAAGAGACTACGCAAAATTCAAAAAGTTTGCAGTGAAAAATAGGGGTCGCTATGATTTTGCGTTGGTACGTAATACACCATATGTTACTGCGTGTGAAATTTAGCTAACATATTGAATTTTTCTTTAGACTTGGGAAGAGTTCTCTGTCTGTCTCCGATCTTGAGCAAATGGACCCTATGTAGCGCGTTGCCTCCCGATCTCACGCCCGCGATAGTGAAATATTTACAACATCCCTCGTATCTCGTAAACCGCTTGAGACATCGAAAAGAGATTTTGGCGAATGGTGGCACACAAGGAGGAGAGTACTTTGCTACTTCGTAAACATACTGAACTTTCGTATCTATTACGACATATCAGAAGTTATACTTATTATTTAATTTTTTAATGCCAGTGACTGTAACTCTTTAAGAGTTGTCGACAGCTAGTGAAACGAAGTTTCCTAGTATGAAAATAAACATGAAATTTTTTCTCTTATGTTAACACAAACCGACGTAATGAGGTTTTTCGTATGCTATTGAGCTCTCTGGCCGAAAATTACTTGTTTAATGAGACACTGTTTCAGAATTCTGTAACAATAGCTGTTGCAAAAATGAGTTTGTGCAAATTATGCTGTGTTTTGACAAAATAAGTACAGTTACAGATGTCAGTAAGAGAAATGTGTCCATTATTCATAAATGGTGATGCTTCTTCGATTGAGAAAAGGTTAACAATTAACACAAAAACAAATCGCCAAGTCTGCTGGAATTTTGGTTGAATCCCATAACCCATCGTATTTTTAACACTGAGCGACTGGAATGGAAACTTACAAAAGGATTTTATTCCTTTTCTTCATCTGAACAATGTTAAAATAATGACGAACGTACCCTTCAGGTGGAATGACATGCGCTTGCCAGATGCTGGTTATTCACCTATGTCTTGCCAAACTGACAATGTGTGATTCGCGAATAAAATAGTTGTTATTGAGAAAAGTAAACAATTGATACGTGGCACAACACAATGGTCAGTGTATTGTCAGCAGATAAAAATATGCGCGCGACAGGAATAGGGAAGCTAGCCAAGTGTGTTTTGCGAGAAGAAGAGTTCAAGTCGTTTGAAAAACATTGTCATGAAAGTAGATCTGCCTTCGTCAGCAATACATTTCAAGTAATTAAATATATCTGGTAAGCACATTCTTTCAGGATTTTCATGCTTTCAGAATAATACCGACCACTACTTCATTTGTGTAATCTGTTGTATAATTAGTTTATTAATGCTGATAGTGTATATGCAAGCACTTAATCGCTTTTCTCGTCATGACGAGCTGATAAATAAATGTCGTGTGACTAGGGCCTCCCGTCAGGTAGACCGTTCGCAGGATGCAAGTCTTTCGATTTGACGCCACTTCGGCGACTTGCGCGTCGATGGGGATGAAAAGATGATAATTAGGACAACACAACACCCAGTCCCTGAGCTCTCAGAAAATCTCTGACCCAGCCGGGAATCGAACCCGGGCCTTTAGGGCTGACATTCTGTCGCGCTGACCACTCAGCTATTGAGGGCGGACTGACGAGCCGATTAAAACATCGATATTCGTGAGGGCTTCTCGACTGTTTCTAGCTTGCAGCGGAAATATGATGTCCACATGTACGTGGTATAATGTTCTTATTCTATCCATATCCAAATAATGACAGTGAAACTTATGTACTTCATATCTCGGATGCTTTTTACCAGGAGCACAAAGGGGCCATGCCTGTGTAAATTAAGCCTTTTCGACTTTTTGTAACAGATCGTAGAGATACGTCAGCATAACAGACAGCAAGTACGTAACCTTGTCATACTTTCCTTCCTTTCTTCTAGATCACATGATTTTATAATTTTCCTTACTTCCTTATTCGCTCTGTCCCTTCTTACGACCTGCAAAGGTTGTGGAGGCAGAAGATATAATTCCAGTGGCTAATGGCTCACGAATTATTGAACTTGCATCGTTCTTGACAAAAGAATAAACAAAACGAAGTATTAGATATATGTAACTAAAAACTGTTATGTACTAACCGCAGTGCGCATATGGCAGGACTGCCTTCCCGCACCCCGCCACACTCCTCCCGTAGTGCTCGCCTGACGCGCAGCGCGAGAAACTGTGCGACAATCACCACGCCGCGCAACCTGGCGAAGGCGCGTGTCGCGTCCCAGTCGCGTCGCGCCGCAATTTGCGCGTTCGCATTTGAACCTGTGAAGTTATAAAAAAGCGCGCTGCGCTGCGCCACGCCACACGCGCTATACGCGTCTCAATTTGCGCCTAGCCTCAGCCTGATGTCCTGGAGACAGCGCTGAGTTAATATCTCACATAGTAGCGTTAAACGATATTCCATAGTGTGCTTTTTGCCAACTCATTAAAGTGCATCACTGCGTGCTGCAGAGCAGGTTTTATGCAATCGAGCCACTAACAGATTGAGGAAGGAAACGTCCAGTGCCGCCTGTCACAGTTCGCCCACGTGTCCACTAACTTCTGCCAACACTCCAGATCCTCAGAAGTGCGACATTCATCTTCCATGAGCTCCTACTTCTCCACACTCCACTCTTTGTCTTGAAAGGGAGATGGTGGAGGTTGGCATCATGACCAGTAAAGGCTGTCGGCCATATCTCAGCATCAAGGATCTCTGCTGTAAGTTCTTGAGAGACATAGACCTCGTCAAAGTGCATAGTTTTACTGTGACATTCAACACGTCAGACTACTTCACCAGGTATTGATGGGGTGAAGGTTTTGCCCAAGCCGTTGCACCTCCTGGCACTTACTAAAATGCAGCATTTGATCGTTCAGTGATAGGACACAACTGAAGTTACCCTAGTGTAAAATGATCATATCATCCCTCGAATGAGGGTGCAACCTCCTCTGTTTAAAACCTCGATCGGTCTCTCCTCATGTCTGTACTGGAGGGGGTGTACACATTCATGATCTTGATGCCTCAATATGTGATAGGGCGTCCTGATCACAATGCCTTTCTTCACGAGGATGGCCGTACTGTTGTTGTTGTCTGTGCACAGTGCCCAGTAAATGTATCAGCACACAGATGGGAACTGGTCGAGGCACACTCCTGTAGAAGTGCGAAGTTGAGGTCCACCACCTGCTGAATCTCTTGAGACCTTTAGAGCACCGCCTTTGAACTGATGGTATTGAGGTTTATTGTACCAATCTAGTGGGCCTGGCAAGGGGAGGTAGTATCGTTGGCGCCTGTTGGGAGGGGTGGAGGTAGGAAGCACTAAAAAGGCCCTTCTGTCGATAATGGGTCCCCTTCATTATCCATTGACTTTTAACTGTCTTGATACAACTGCAGCCACTTTACCAACAGCAGCAGACGTCACATCCTGGACATCGTTGCCCCATGCAGTTGAGCTTGTACAGTCACCAACCCATGGAATTAATGAGGCAGCTGAAGGTTGCAGCACATTCATGACAGGGGCAGAGACTGCATCCACATACTGTCCATAATCCAGAAGCATTGTGCTATGGGAGGTCTTCTGCAAATCCGCTGGTAATCGAATCTCATCAAGGGAACCGCCGATCACATCTTCAAGCTGGGGGTGATCGCCGACTTAGGGATCTTTGTCCATTGTAGACATCTTATGGTAGGTGTCAGCTAGTTGATGTTTCTTCTGTTATTTCAGTAGCTGTTGCATAGGTATCCAACAACTACTGAGGATCATTGACATCAGGGATAAAAGCTTGGTCCTCCCCAGCAAGTATGTAGCAGCCAGTCTCCACTCTGGAACCATTCCCCCTTTGCGTTGCAAGACCGGTGAGCGTCGGGTAGTGAGGACTGTCTGTCCATAGTACACTGCTGCCGCATCAGGGGCTGCTCAGGGTCGATTGGAGACGATGCAGCTGAGCCCTGCAAGGGTTTGGAAGCGTGAGTATGCCCACATGGAAGATACCATTTCAATGTCACGGCACATATATGTACATATTTACGTGCATGCTGTCTATCCTTTTGAACATGCCGTTAACAGTGTCATCGACAGAGGACATTACATTTATAGTGTGCAGCATGTGGAAATTTGGACTGGATGGGAGCGTGCAGGAGTGCTCGGATGGCCGAGGCATCTAAGGTAACCCTTCTAGTGGCGCATCTGGGTTCGAATTCCGATCCAGCGCAAATTAGGATATGCCGCCATTGAATTTAGTGCAGTGCCTGTATGTATCTGAGATTTAGATGTGTCTCTTGAATTCTATATATGTGGCTGCTGAATCATAAAAATCTTGTCTGTTCTTTTGAACATGCCTGGAAGAACAGATGCCACACATATAAAGATATTAATCATACGTCTCTCCCTGTGTGAGATTCATAGTATCTGTGCGAGCATAGGATGTATACAAAACAGTGACATGTGGAAGTTTGGGTCTGTACGGGGAATGTGCTTAGATAGTGGTTCTAGTTCGCTGTCGGTGGCGAAGCAGTGTGGACGGAGCAGCTTACGTCCTCGTTGCGGCGTGTGCCTCACGATTCTTTACTTTACAGCGGTATCGCGCATGTTACAATCAACGACAGAATGCCCAGCCCTGATTGTAAAACCACGTTGAAGTTCACCTTTTCGAACGAATATGCGTGACCAAAAGCACTCTATGTCGAACAATTCCTACATGACGAAGTAATGATCTCCTGTGAAGACATGACCGGAATACACCTGTAACACCTATCCATTGTTAGTAGCGTGGTTTACGTCAAACTGACATATGACGCAGCTTGCGACAAGATCTCAGAATGGACGAAACATGGCCTCAAATTCCGCCATTTGGACAGCCACCTCGGCCCAGAAATTGTTGAACATGCCAGTCTGGGATTATGCACGATCCTTATCTTTGAACTTCCGTTCGAAATGCCGGCAGACGTGATGGTGGCACTGCGCCCGTATGGAACAGTACTCGGGCATGTAGCAGAGAAATTGGCACTCTTTACTACATACCAAGTTTTTAACGGAGTGCGGCAAGTCCACATTGAGCTAAAGAAACATGTCCCATCCTACCCCTTCATTGGCAGTCGCCAGACCATGGTCAAACAGGGTTGGCGGCCAAAGACCTGTTCTAGATGTGGTAAAGAAGGACATGTGCGAAATAAATGCCTCCAACGCAGAATAACACAGCTGCAGACCGACGAAGCTTCTCCCCTATCGACTGTGACATCCATTCCACACACCTATGTGGCGGCACTGATATCCCGTGCACTCCAGACGCCTGCACAGCAACTTCCACACAATGTTTCACAGCCTGTAGAGGGCGGATGAGACGAGGCCGATCGCCTAGAACAGCAACCAGCCCCTTCCCTGGAGATCCCAATGCCGGATGAATATCTTGACAGACGTGAAGGTGATATGGCGTTCGATGCCATGGTTATTTCTCTGCGCCTACTACTGCCTTCATTCCTGAATGTAGCAACTCCATCCAATCGTCCGACTCTGAACCACATCCCCACAAACAAATGTTATCAAAACGACGCAAGAGGAAGAGGATGACATCGACGGTAGAGTAAGAGTCATGCTTCCAGGACAAAACCATCGACAAGCGCTGATCCATTCTTTACATTTGCGTGACGGCCAACGGTTGGTATCACGGGCGGACATCGCAACAGACTTTAAGGGGCTCCGGAAAG
Source organism: Schistocerca piceifrons (assembly GCF_021461385.2). Lineage (NCBI taxonomy): Eukaryota > Metazoa > Arthropoda > Insecta > Orthoptera > Acrididae > Schistocerca > Schistocerca piceifrons. Next base: position 429,555,781 of record NC_060142.1, read on the forward strand.
GCTCAAAATCATGAAAAGTTCAATTTTTACTTTTTTGCGTTTTCTGAGTCTGCAGACTATTACCTTTTAATAGATATATAATTTATTCAATTCCGAAGACTACAACTATTTTTAAATTTTTTTTTGAAATGTGTTCTACATGGGCGTGACCCACTGTGGCGCTGTTAAACTGCTGTCAAATGGTGTTATTATTAACGTCCGTGTTCATCAGGTACATTTTAGTGATGTGAGACAAAGTATGTGTTGTGGCTAACCTGTGATGGTTCAGTATATATCGCTGGTGTGATTGTCGATTGTTTCATGTTTATTTACTCTGTCGTTATCTCGAAAATATTCGTAATTAATTCTGTTTCTTGAGTCTCTGTTTTGTTGAAGTATAATAATGAGTAAAAGTAAAGTTATTAGAAATCCTCTGAAGGCTTTTAAGAAAAGGAGAAATGTTGGAAAGCCAAAGGTATGTGTTATTACTGTAAACAATAAAGACGATAACCAAGTGAGTGAACCTAACCTCTCAAGTACACCTGCCCATAGCAGTCAAAATGGGAAAGAAAATACTTCACAGAAGAAGCTTGGTTCAATGAGTGAAAACTATGAATGTTTTATGGGCGAATCGGATGTGAATGAAATATTTGATATGTCGGTTCTCAAAGGAATTTTTTCAAACTGTGTAAGATGTATTCATTGTAGTGAAGTTGGTCTGGAACTCTCCATAATAAAGCACGTAGGACTTGCTAGTGAAATACAACTGAAATGTGATAAGTGTTCATACATGACCACCTTTTGGAACAGTGTTGCAGTAACTGCAACTGAAGAAAATGGTAGCAAAATCTACGAACACAACAACGAGCGATGCTTGCTTTAGACAAGGAACGTCTTCGGGCTGCAGACAGGGCTGTAAAGAGTCTAGAAATACAAGCAAGAGTAAACAGGAGGAGGAACAAGAGGAAGCTGGAAGAGGAGTTTGCAGAGGATGAAGATAATCCATCCTATGGACCTGGAATGCACTAAAAAGTTAATCCAATCTTTGTCGCTCGATTTCCAAAACTTTTATTTTCTCATACTAATTACATGTTTTCTAAGGATCTTCCAAACATATTTGTTTCAAACTTTCAGTAAATGTTACACAGTACCTTCTGCATAATTTAACACAGCCTTTTTCCAAAAAACTGTATATTTTTGAATATATAAATAAAAAATTGCAAAAAATGTTGTGAATTTTCATTACAATTGAAAAAAAATCATCTTTAATAACTGAACTAAAATTTTGTAAAATCCCTGTGTTAAGTTGTAGCCCATATTCCAATAAATAATCTGTAAAAAGTTCAACTTCCTACCTCAAATACTTTGTGAGGAAAGATGTAATTTATAAGCGTTATTTTAACATTGCAAGTATAGGGCGTTCCGGAGCCCCTTAAGGCTCACCGTCGTCGTTTATATCGTGCAGAAGATTCTAACCTTGAGGCACATACAGACACACTACAGATGGTCCATTGTATCTCTCTTTTAGTAAACATCTCCACTGAAGACATCACTACCGATGAGCTCGCCAAAGGGACACTCAACTGATCTCCAGGACCAGATGGCCTGCCATTAGAATTTTATAGGACCTTCAAGGACTTAACTTTGCCACGATGGAGGGAAACGTGGCAGGAGCTCCTGTCCTCTAAGACGCCACCGCCACCGGAATTTCTAGAAGGTCTAATTATTCCGGCACCCAAACCGTCTGGAGGTATGCTACCTGGCAGCTATCGGCGAATCAGTTTATTTAACTCGGATTTTAAGATTTTTACGCGCTTCCTCGCAGTGCGTCTCAGACGAGTCCTACAGCAAATTCTCTCGCCTGCACATACGTCCTTGGACGCGGATATTAATATACAATCAATTCTATGTCATCATAGACATATCAAAGCTATTGCAACAGTCTGTCGATTTCAGGGAGCCACGATTTCCATCGATTTCGATCAGGTATTCGACCACTTGAACCACAGCTATTTCGCGAAGGTGATAGAATGGATGGCATTCCCACCTGCCTCCGTCCTCTTAATCATGCGCCAACTTCCTGACGCTTCGTCGAGGATGATGGTCAATGGACTGATGGCGACACCAATATTAATCGCACGGTCAGTACGAGAGGATCGCTTCTCTGCGGCTTGGAACGACGTTTATCAGGTATCACCCTGCAAGGACACACATTGAAATACCGCTACTATGCAGACGATCTCGTCTTCATCGTATTTACCAATGAGAAGGTTAAAGGGGCAACACAATGGATCGAACTGTACGGTAGCGGTGCAGAGAGCCATATGAACGTCGCCAAATCCTGCGGGATGACCATTGGAAGGGGACTCCTTGATGAAAATGTGGCTCTGTCCAGGACGATGTAGACTCTACACTGTCTACGAGTACTTTTTACTGGAGACATCCGTCGCGCTAAGGCGATCAATTTCCGGCGTCTTCTTCAGGACTTCAGTGCAGACGCTCGAAGTCAGTGATTGTGAGTAATGCTCATGTTATAGAATGTGCAAGCTTAATAATATTTATATGGTATCCCGCATAACACACTTCGCACAAATTTTACCTGTGTACAGTGATGGCGCGTCGGACCCAAGCGGCCTTCGGTTATTTTGTCACTACTGGTCACCTATTTAAAGTCAAGAATAAGAGGGAGTCTTGTCCTGGTCAATGTCCATGCGCGCTGCAACTCTTTACGTATGTACAATAACGAAGCAAAGGAATCACAGCTTTAACAGCATCACTGCACTTTTGGTCGACGAACTCGCATCTAGTTCATGTCAACCTTGATCGCCCTGGCCCAGACTGCACCAGCGCTATCACATATCAAACCTTTACTTCTGGAATGCACTTATGTCCACGAAGACTAGGGTTCCCACTAGTAGAGATATTTAATGCGAACACACCCTAGGAATGCTGTCGAAGTACATCGCCCAGAGGTTTGGTGGCAGGCAGTGTGGCGCGCAGTCTATCAACCATACTTCACTACCGAAACGAGCGCCCACTGGTACATCATGTTTACCGGAAAATAACCGACACGATGCAAACTCCATGCCATTGCACTGCCGGACAATCCCCTCTGTCTGAGGTATAATGTGGACGACACGGACGAAAACCGTCTCCTCTGCGGGGCGGTGGTGGACGTATGGCTCCTTTTCCCGCAGATGCTGGCCCTTTATCTCCGGGTGCCAACGCACATGATCGACCTAGTATGCTCTCCTGTCCGCACGAAACGTATTTTCCACCATCAAAGATGCATATTGTCACCTGGATAAAGGGTATGGCCATCATTTATCTTTTCAGAAATGGGCCTAAGAACGTGATCGATGTTTGGAAGTTTTTGCTGAAACGAAACCACATAACATGACGACACGTTTACTACCAGTCTCTAGATAGGGAGCATTTTTTCCAACCCGCCCAGCAGTTGGAACATCCACGGTAAGCGGGGTTGAGAGGTGAAGCTACATTCTCAGGACCATCGAAGACTTGGCGTTCGCTTTCCGAAAGCATGCCCCCAAACTGGCGTCTTCAAAACGAGTGGTCACCGAATCGTTTTCGCACACAAAGAGCATCTTCGAGGTATTTTTTGCTGTTTCCTATGTTAAATAAAGGAGTTTTCTATTATTCTCATGGCACTGTGTAACTAAAAAAGACCCACACAAAATTTTTTCCTCATTTTCTTAGGCGACCACTCACATAATTTTTTCCTCATTTTCTTAGGCGACCACTCACATAAAAAAAGAAAAAAAATTGGTGGTTAAGGCGATTACTTCTCGCTTAAAGTGGGAAATCCGGGTTCGAGTTCCGGTTCAGCACAAAATTTTAACTTTCACTGATAAATTGTGCAGGTGGAGTTTCACCACATTCGGAAATGTTAACATAAGTCTCGTTTTTAGTTACTGTTGGCTCGATTTTCGTATTGCAACTGTCTGTTGCAGTCTGTGTTAGATGGAGAGAGTGATTCTAAATTCTCTTTTCCGTGATGCATTTATTTGGGTAACGTGAACACTCAGAGCAGTCTATGTTGGAGTTCTAAAAATTCTTCTTTTGTGGCCGGAAACAGTTTTCATAAAATACTTCTGAGCTGTAGTCTGCGTCATATCGTAAAATGATGAACCAACGTTTTAGCAAGTATAGCAAGTAGCCTTGCTATTGGAGCAATACAACCTGGTGTATTGTCTTCACTCTGCTCAAAACAGCATAAATAAAACGTATAGTATGTTTGGATGTTGATATTTAAGTTGCTTAGCCCCCTGTCGTACTACATACCCTGATGTAAGGCGTTGGTAATTTATTTTGCAACACGACGCTATTTACAACGCATTTCCATCTAGATGTACATGGATACTCCGCAAATCACTCACAAGTTCTTGGCAGAGGGTTCATCGAACTACCTTCACAGTAATTCTCCATTATTCCAGTCTCGAACAGCGCGCGGAAATATCTTCCCGTGCGCGCTCTGATTTCCCATATTTTATTACGATGATCGTTTCTCCCTATGTAGGTCGGCGTTAACAATTTTTTTTCGCATTTGGAGGAGAAAGTAGCTGACTGAAATTTCGTGAGAAGATTTCGCTGCAGTGAAAAACGACGTTATTTTAATGATGTCCACACCAAATCCTGTATCATGTCTCTCCCCTGTTTTGCGATAATACAAAACGCGCTGTACTTCTTTCAACTTTTTCGATGTACTCCGTCAGTCCTATCTGGTAAGAAACCCATACCGCGCAGCGGTATTCTAAAAGAGGACGGACAAGCGTAGTGTAGGTAGTCTCTTTAGTAGGTTTGCTACATTTTCTACGTGTTCTGCCAATAAGACGCCGTCTTTGGTTTGCCTTCCCCGTTCCATTTTCTATGTGTTCCTTCGAATTTAAGTTGTTTGTAATTGTATTTCCTAGGTATTTAGTTGAATTTATGGCCTTTGTATTTGTCTGATTAATCGTGTAACCGAAGTTTAACGGATTCCTTTTAGCACTCATGTGGATGACTTCACACTTTTCATTATTTAGGGCCAATTGCCAAGTTTCGCAGCATACAGATATATTTTCTAAATCGTTTTGCAATTTGTTTCGATCTTCTGATGACTTTACTAGAGGATAAAAGGCAGCATTATCTGCAAACAACCTAATCGACGGCTGCTGCGATTGTCTCCTAAATCAATTATATAGATAAGGGGCAGCATGGGGCCTATAACACTACCTTGGGGAACGCCAGAAATCACTTTTGTTTTAGTCGATGACTTTTTGTCCGCTACTACGACCTGTGACCTCTCTTACAGGAAATCACGAATTCATTCACATAACTGAGACGATATTCCATAAACACGCAATTTCACTAAAAGCTGCATGTGTGGTGCAGAAGCCTTCTGTAAGTTTAGAAATATGTAATCAGTTTGAAATCCCATGTCAGTAACACTCAACATCTCGTGTATGTAAAGAGCTAGTTGTGTTTCACAAGAACGTCGTTTTCTAAATTCGTGTTGACTAAGTGTCAATAGACCGCTCTCTTCGAGATAATTCATAAAGTTCGAGCGCAATATGTGCTTCAGAACCCTGCTGCATATCGACGTTAATGATATCGGCCTGTAATTTAGTGGATTACTCCTACTACCCTCCTTGACTATTGGTGTGACCTGTGCAACTTTCCGGTCTTTGGGTACGAATCTTTCGTCGAGTGAGCAGTAGTATATGATTGTTACGTATGGAGCTATTGGATCAGCATTCTCTGAAAGGAACCTAATTTGTATACAGTCTGGACCGGAAGTCTTGCTTTTATTAAGTGATTTAAGTTGCTTCACTACTCCGAGGATATCTACTTCTAAGTTACTGATGTTGGCAGCTGTTCTTCGTTCGAATTATGGAGTATTTACTTCGTCTTTTTTGGTGAAGGAATTTGGGAAGGCTGTGTTTAGTAACTCTGCTTGAGCAGCATTGTCGTCGTTTCCATTGCTATTGTGTCTTGCCGCTGGCATACTTTACATACGACCAGAATCTCTTTGGATTTTCTGCCAGGTTTCGAGAAATTTTCATTGTGGAAACTGTCACAAGCATCTCGTACTGAAGTCCGTGCTCAGTTTCGAGCATCTGTAAGAGATCGCGAATCTGGGAGATTTTGCGTTGGTTTAAATTTGGCATGCTTTTTTTGTTGCTTCTGCAACAGTGTTCTGACCCGTTTTGTGTACCACGGGGGATCATCCCTCGTCGTTTGCTAATTTATTTGATATAAATCTCTCAATTGCTGTGGATACTATTTCGTTGAATTCAAGCCACATGTCGTCTACACTTACATTGTTAATTTGGAAGGAGTGGAGATTGTCTTTCAGGAAGGCGTCAAGTGAATTTATATCTGCTTTTTTGAATAGGTGTATTTTTCGTTTATTTTTGTAGGATTTGGGGTTTGCAATATTCAATCTCGCTACAACCCTGTGTTCACTAAGCCCTGAATCCATTTTGATGCTCGCTACTAGCTCAGGTTTATTTTTTGCTGAGAGGTTAAGTGTGCTTTTACAACCGGTTTACTATTCGCGTGGGCTCATGCACTAACTGCTCCAAATAATTTTCAGAGAATGCGTTTAGCACAATTTCAGAAGATATTTTATGCATAACTCCGGATTTAAACATGTATTTTCGCCATCATATCGAAGGTAAATTAAAGTCACCAACAACTATAATTGTAAGAGTCGGGTACGTGCTTGAATTTGAACTCAAATTTTCTTTGAACCTTTCAGCAATTGTAGCATCTGAATTGCAGAGCGGTAAAAGGATCCAATATTATTTTATTCCGGTTGCCAATAATAACGCCTGCCCATACTAAATCACAGAAACTATCTACTTCAATTTCGCTGCAAGATAAACTACTTCTAAGAGCAACAAACACGCCACCGCCAGCTGTGTTTATCCTATCCTTTCGAAGAACCGTTAGGTTCTCCGCAAAAATTTCAGCTGTGCTTATCTCCGGCTTTAGCGGAGCATTCATTGCCTTTAACGATTTGAGTATCAGTCTTTTCTATTAGCGCTTGGAGCTCTGGTAGTTTCCCAACACAGCTACGGCAATTTACAACTGTTATGCCCATGGTTCCTGTATCTACGTTCTTCCTGTGTGCGACCCAGACGAATTTTATGGAAGAAATTTAGGAGATTTAAAGAATAGCTGTATTCTATACCATTTTGTTTAGCCAATGCGAAGGCATTAGAAAAAAATTATACTCCTATGTCATTACAGAGTCTTCAAAAATATATATGCTACTCTTCATAGAAGATGGTAGGAAGAAAGATAGAGTAGGATTCCCTGTCCCGTTGATGATGTGTTCATGAGGAACGGTATATAAGCTCAGATATAACAATAATGGGAAATGAGAGCGCAGTGTCCTTGTTTAAAGGAGACGTTCCGGCATTCGAGTTAATCGTTTTAGGGTGATTACGGCTGACCTAATTAAGGACGTCCGGATACGGATTCGAACACCGCTCTTCCAGAATGTGAGTCCGTTGCTTGAACCATTGCTCCACGAGGCTCGATATCTGGCTCTTAAGCTCTTCTGCTGTCTTCAAGAGTCATAGCACTACAACAACAGAAAGGAGAGCGTTTGTAACAGAGTACAGATTTTTCTAATGTACGAGAAGCAACGAAACAAATGTAAATTTTGGTATTTTGTAACTTACACAATGAGTATCAGTATGATCGTAGAAACAAAAGATGCTTCTCATAAGTATATTAAAGTTGTGGCGTATCACAAAATACCTTTGATATGAAAGCAAAACATGTTCAACGTGTGCTCTTATCTTTTCAGAAACTGGGCAGATAACAGTAGATGGTTCGTGGAAAGATATGAACAGTGAGAAGCGAGATTATACCAGAAAAACATCTTTACTAACGAGTCACATTACAGAAGAAAAATCATCTAACCTCCTGTCAGAATAAATATAGTTATTGGAACTGGAGTATTAGTTAACGGTAAGCTGCTCGCTGCGGAAATGGTGTAGTTTTTTCAGCACTTAGGTCGTTATTTCAGAACTGAGCACTGTTCCGATACCGGTGTAGGATGGAAAACGAACTTCCCAATGCAATAATCTCACGTATTGATTTGGTTGTAAATCATATTTGTTCGTAATCAGAGGTTTATAAACGCTACTAAAGTACGATCAGACTTTCAGGATACATTCGTCATACTCTTGGTTAATTCTGATTAAGTTTTATCTTATAGGTTCACAAGATGCCGTGTCAGATGGGCAGGAAGACGTCGGTCAATCGCCCGGTTTCCACACCTGTAGCTACATCATCTGAACTTTTGTTGATGGGCTGTATGAAAACTCTTGTGTGTGTCCAACGCCGGTACAATATGCAGAGAGTCCTCCTGTCCGTCTACAACTACGTCTATGTCAATACTCTGTAATTTACACACAAGTGCTTGTCAGAGGGCTCATCGAACCACCTTCACACTGTTTCTCTACCGTTCCACTCTCGAACAGCGCGCGGGAAAAACGAACACTTAAATATTCCATCGAGACCTCTGATTTCTCTTATTTCATCACGATTGCCATTTCTCCCTGTGTAGGAAGACGTCAAGAAATATTTTCGCATTCGGGGGAGAAACTTGGTGATGCGTAGTATAGGCATTTGATTTGTTGCATTTTCTAAATGTTCTCCCGATCAAACGTAGTCTTTGGTTTGCCTCACCGTACCGTTTTCTGTATGATCGTTCCAATTTAAGTTTTTCGTAATTGTTATCTATAGATATTTAGTAGCTGAATTTAGACCTGTGTGTTTTATGCTGTAACCAAAATTTAACGAATTCCTTTTAGTACTCATGTCAATGACCTCAGATTTTTATTACATAGCGTCAGCTGCAACTTTTTACACCATATAGAGATTCTTCTAAATTCTTTTACAATAGGTTTTGATCTGATGACTTTACTAGACGGTAAATGAAAGCGTTGTTTACAAACAATCTAAGATGACTGCTCAGATTGGCTTCAGCATTATTTTTGTAGATTAGGAACAGCAGAGGGCCTGTAACACTTCCTTGGGAACGGCAGTTATCGCTTGTGTGTTACTCGATGACTTTCCGTCAGTTAATACGAACTGTGACCTTCCTGAAAGGAAATCAGGAATCCAGTCGCACAGTTGAGACGATACTCCATAGGCACACAATTTGATTCGAAATTCTGGAAATCTACAAATATGGAATAAATTTTACATCTCCTGTTGCTAGCACACATTTCTTCGTGAGAATAAAGACTAGTTGTGTTTCACAAGAACGATTTTTTCTGGATCCGTGTTGGCTCTTTTTCAATAAATAATTTTCTTCGAGGTAGTTCAGAAGATTCGAACACAGTGTACATTCTAGAACCCTACTGCAGATCGATGTCAGTGATATGGGTATTTAGCATACTCTGAAAGGAATCTAGCTGGTGTACAAACTAGACTGAAAGACTTCCCATTGTTAAGTAATTTGGGTTGCTTCGGTACACTGATGATATCTGTTTCAAAGTTCTCATGTTGGCAATAGTTCTTGATTCGAATTCTGCAATATTATCTTCGTCTTCTTTGATGAATGAATTTCACGAAACCTTATTTAGTAACTCCGCTATAGAGGCACAGTCTTTGGTAACAATACCTCGCTATCGCACGGTTGCACAATGAAGGTACTGAATGTGCTTTCCCACTGGTGTATTTTACATATCACCAGAATTTCTTTGAAATTTCTGCCAGATTTAGAGACAGAGTTTCGTTGTGGAAAACAAGTCAGATTGAAGGTCTGTCTAAATTTCGTGCTATTGTAAAGCTTCGTCAATTTTGGGAGTTTACGTTCTTTTGAATTTGGCATGCTTTTTTCATTGCTTCTGCAACAGTGTCCTGACCTGTTCTGTATACCACGGGGGATCAGATCCATCTCTTATTAATTTATTTGGTGTAAAGCTCTCAATATTATCGATACTATTTCTTTGCATTTAAGCCACTTCTGGTCTATGCTTACATAGTTAGTTCGCAAGGAATGGAGAAGAATTTTTATTGCTAAGAGGCCAAGTTTGTTTTCGCAACCGTTTAAAAACTAGTGGACTCCTGAATTGATCACTCAAAGTAATTTCCGGAGAAAGTATTCAGAACAGTTTTGACACTGTTGCATACTTGCTTTGAACATGTGTTTTCGCTAACATATCGGGGGTAGATTGGAGTCATCACAAATTAGAACTGTAGGAGGGGGATTATCTATGTAAGATGATACTCAAGTTTATTCTAAGACTCCAGCTACACACCAGTACGTCCAGGATTCAATGCGGTGGCGGACTGTTCATTTGTTAATACTAACGTAGGGCGTTTTGAATTCACATAAGAAAGAGTGTTTCCGTCTGCGAGTACATTGTTTACTGTGGACGCCAGTGACTGCTCCCAATATCTAGAGTAAGAGAGCTTGGTCAGGCCTGGACATTCCATAATCTTTGTAAATAGCTTATAGTCGGGATCTGCCATGCTGGCTTTAGAGGGAATTATTTTCACTTCGCGACAGTTATTTTGTATCACTACTGGGAAAAAAAAGCATTTTGAAATGTTTTGGCAGGAAGCGCCACTTTGCCAAGGAATGCTATTTCAAATGTGTGTGAAACCTTATGGGACTTAACTGCTAAGGTCATCAGCCCCTAAGCTTATACACTACTTAACCTAAATTATCCTAAGGACAAACACACACACTCATGCCCGAGGGAGGACTCGAACCTCCGCCGGGACCGGCCGCACAGTCCATGACTGCAGCGCCTAAGACCGCTCGGCTGTTCCCGCGCGGCGGAATGCTATTAGAGGGAGCAGGAAATGGCCAATGAAAACGCCTGCATCCTGCTTCTGAGATCCTTGGCTGGAAGACATGGATGTTAAAAAACAATTTCCAGGAGCCGCTGGGAGCTCACTAAATTGAGGAGTCGCTTGGCAGCCCTCGGATGATTTTGAAGCAAGTCTTGGGCCTGTGGGGAAGACGTGATGTCTGAAAAGAATTGACTGTATGAACTCAGGCCTAAGTGATCCTCAGTGACCAGTAAAGTTGTTCTGCCGGCACGGAAAACTTTAGAATTCGCAAGTGTGTTTTCGTGCAGGAGTGGGGAAGTTGGTTCAAGCTGCCGGTCTTCCAGACGAGTGCTGCAGTATAGTCAGCCTGCAAATGGTCGGTAGGAAGGGCTCGCATAGCAATGCGTGGTGTCATCAGCTGGCTGGAGATTGTTGAGGTCTGATTAAAAGACTATAAGCTCCTTTTTTCCATGGAATATTAATGTGTGGTTTAGTTGTGTGGGACCTTTTCCTTTCTGACTTTGATCTGTTATCAAGGCGAGTTGGTGGAAACCAGATGAGGTGGTGTGGTGGTTGTTTACAGTGTACGTTTTCTAATTCAGTGGTGGGATATGCCTATTGAAATTAGCTGGGTTCCTACAGAATAATATTGCAGATATGGAGGTGGTGGCAATTTTAACTCTGTCTCGCAGGTCAAAGTGAGGTTGGCGATAATTGGTGAAACTTATTTAGTTAATAGCTTAGCGTCCACTGTTTCGCTCGCCTAGACTGTATAGTTTCGTTTTTCTGTACTCGAATTTTTATGTTGTTCACAAATTGCAATTCCTTTTAAACTTTTCACGCTAATTAAGGTCATTGAAGAATGGTCTTTTTCGAAGTACTTCTGTCCTAAAAGCGATTTTGAGTTCTTGTGGTGATATTTCCGTAATTTCTTGAAAAGTCAAATATCAATTTTCGTAGATTTAGCTTTAAACATCTTTCAATACAACGAAATATTTTCATCAAAATTTGCATCCTCTTAGGGGTTGAATTTTCAAAAAACACTGAACACGTGTTTTTTTATTTGTAATTGGAAAGTCAAATAAAAATTTTAAGGGATTCAGTTTGAAAAATGCTTTCGTAATGAAATGTTTTCATAAAAATAAAAAAGTGCTTTCGTAACTAAATAATTCCAAAGAAACTTGCGTATCTTATCCCCTATCATATACCCCCTTAAGGGTAAAATTTCGAAAAAAACTGAACTTTTTTTAAAAAAAAAATTCTAACACAGAAATGAAATACCAGTTTTCGTAGATTTAGCTTTAAAATGCTTTAGTGGTACTTTAATGATATTTTATTTTCAAAATGAACTTTTAGTGGTTGAATTTCCAAAAATTCTGACGCATATACTTTTTTTAAATTTCTTACTGAGAAGCCAAATACCTATATTCGTAGTTGGGGAAGAACCAGAGTTCCAAGCCCTAACAGAGAGCACTGAAGCTCAAATAGTTATAGGTACAGAAAGTTGGCTAAAGCTGGAAATTTTTTCAAACGATGTAACAGTGTTCCGAAAGGACAGATTAAATACAGTTGGTGGTGGAGTATTTATTGCTGTCAGAAGTAGTTTGCCTTGTAGTGAAATTGAAGTAGATAGTTCCTGCGAAATAGTATGGATAGAGGTTGTACTTGATAATAGGACTAAACTATTAATTATCGTTTGGCTGGCTGGTGCTGCCTGTATCGTTCAATGGTCCATCAAAAAGTCAGTAGCTACGATATTCATGGCTGTAACAAAAGACAATCTTCAGCTTTCACAGAAGAGGTAACTTCACGTGTGATTTGAATTACCAATAATGATGAAATGCATTACCAATAATGATGAAATGCATATAGACCAGTTATCGTTGTCGACAGATTGAAATGTAGCAACACCACCACGAGAAAAACTTCCGAGGAACTTACATAAGCCACCAGATAAAGTGCCATACATGGTTAATCTAGAGGAAAAGAGAGAGAGAGAGAGAGAGAGAGAGAGAGAGAGAGAGAGAGAGAGAGAGAGAGAGAGAGAGGGAAAAAGCAGAAATTATGAAAACAATATCATTCCATCTTGTCATTAAAGTATCGTGAAAGGCGAAACTCGTCACCCAGAACGATGTATTATTTTCCGTTTTTTTTCCGTAGTGTTTATCCATTCTAATGTGGAATTCTGTTTTTCAATATTTGACAAATTTTATTTGATTACTTAATGTTGTGACCACATGCCTTTCCTGATGTCACAGGCATCAAGGTAACCAGCTATGACCATTCGTTCATCTTGACTAATGTGAAACACGTCTCCTCTATTGAGCAAGTGTTCATAGCTGTTTATTGGACATTTTTTTCTTGTTTTTGTCCATACTACCACCTCTGAAACTTACCAGCCCTACACTCTTCGCATCACAGGAACCGGTACATGTATTCAACTGTCAGAGGTATCAGAACGACTTACGTTTATGGCTTTCGACTTGTTCGTTTCCGGTACAGGGATCCTTACTTCAAATTAATACATTTATCGGTCTCCATCATCCTAGAAAGTCTGAGACATCATCACGGAATCACTCCGTGTATACGTACATTTACAGACGCCCCTGTCTATAACTTTGACGCTCTGTAGTCTCGCTAGGTGACGTTTTCGGACATGGGTTCCCATTCAAAATACGATGTACTCACTCCCCTCTACAAGCCCTAGAAGACTGTAACGGGAATTTCCGATCACTCTGTATATGACATGTCAGCAAACTGCTAATCCCCCTCTCATAAAGCAGAATTAGGGGCAGGAAATACACATATGCCCACCAAACGACACAACAGTTGTCAACTGACCCAAGAGAAAGTTTTGGAAATGTAATTCCAGATAGCCGGCCGCTGTGGCGGAGCGGTTATAGGCTTCAGTCCGGCACCACGCTGCTGCTACGGTCGCAGGTTCGAATCCTGCCTCGGACATGGATGTATGTGATGTCCTCAGGTTAGTAAGGTTTAAGTAGTTCTAAGTCTAGGGGACTGATGACCTCAGATGTTTAGTCCCATAGTGCTTAGAGCCATTTGAACAATTTTTTTGATCCCATATAACAGACGCTCTCATGCATTAGAACCACAAACCTGTTCCACGTTTGAATGATGTTTCTCGAGAAAAACTATGCAATGTAGTACTTAATTGGATAGAACTAATATGAAGTGAAGGAAACATACATCCATCTTCAATAAAATCATCGATTGATTATCTACTAACACCAAGCTATGCGAATTATCGTTTTATCGAGGAACAGGCTACCGCTTAGATTTTGTGCGCTGACGGACCATAGGCGGAACGGGTGGCAATGTTGTTTGTTATTCAGTGATCGCGATTCATTGCCACGATCGCCAGTGGAGAAGATGGAGCTAGCTATTGCGTAGCAAGGCCTTGTCTCCCATGAATGCGGTGCTCTGTTGCCTAGGAGGATGATGATTTCGGACAGGGATTTCCATTGGCAGTTTATTTTTCTTCTGGAACCCTCTTAAAAATATGCTGGTTTACGGTATACAGGAGAAAAGTAAACTGCTGTTGGAAACCAGTGTCTGAAACCGTAACTTTTTGACATAGATTGAGTCTTCGGAGCGAGGGACTGATATGAAGAAAAGGAAGAATAAATTTGGGCAACTGTTCTGGCTATTGGAGTTTACAATTCGAATCATGGCGAAAGGTTTTTCATCAGTTAGCCGGTAACGGAAGGAACTGTATTAGCTTGCAGCTCCTAAACAGCACGTTTGCTTGAGGAGAGGATATTGTAAAATTTCGACTGTCTCCACAGCAGCATATAATGTAATAAGATCGTTATCATAAATAACACAAGACACAGCCGCGAGTTAATAAAATGCTTCCAAGTAAATGACCACGTTATGACATAACATTCGTTTACAACTAACGTTTGTGCCACTGTTGCGGGAACCTCCTTAGCGATAACTACAAGCAGTTTGTAAAAGAATTTACGTTTGTACTGCTGTGTCCTTGACAGATCAGTTTCCACACGACAAGGATCGCTTGTGATGGGAGGATGACAGCACCAATGAAGAGGGTGGAAATGTTTGTAAAATTTGTTGATTGTTAACAACAGTAGTAGTATGGCACTAGCAAACGCACTTAGATGAAGATCGAACAGATTGTTAATGGCTACTAATTGCAAGCACAATTTGTCCACTTTGTACTTAAGTGATCAGCTGATCACTGTTTGTGTCTACCTAAACAGAAAATCTACTAAATAGATTTGTTATAAGCACATATTTTTAGATGATTAGGTTCCCACTGACACGTTAGGCAAAGAAGCGTTCTCACACAGAGATTCCTTAGGTTACAAAGGAGAACACATCTTAAAAATAACATTGTTATTGTGTTCTGCACAATGAGTTTCAGATTTAAATTGGGCTATACTTAAAAATATATACTGCCAGGTTTGTGGCTCTCAGCTTTGGCATAATGTTTCTGGAATCTGAAAGACCTTGAGCAGGCTAAATATTACAGTTCTCGTAATTTCCACATTTCGTGAAACATTTATATTGATCTGGAATGATTTTACACATATTTTACGTTCTATGTGCTGCCATCAGCACCATCCTCCAGCACAGAGAATAGCTTTGTGGTCCCTGTTGGCCCCGTACTGCAACGTGTCGCCGAGGACAGCCTTGGGGTGCACAGAAGTTGTAACTCCTGGCACTCCACGACGCCTTTCACCCTGTCACATGCAGCTCGACACATGTCTGCTCCGCCATCTAATGACTTTTATTTGCATAATTAGCTCTTTGTACGTACTCAGCCATTCACCTTTATTTTCTCTCCTCGGATATTTTGACTAATGCTTGCCACTGAAGTGAATACAGCGCAGAACTAAATGGTTAAGCGTTCCAAGTTCTCCAGTCACAGTCGCAGTTAAGTATCTGTCCTAGTTTGCTCAGATATGTGGGGTAGGGCCCATGTTCTGTGCGAAACTGTATCATTGTATCATACTCCTTTCTCTCACACTGGGAAAGAACTCATAGACCCGCCGTTCTGTTGTACCTAAATTCCAGTCCTCCTGCCATTTTCTCATTATACACAGAGAGACTTCTTCCTTGGTATTAGCTCTTCGCCCTGACCTATTCATCACGGTATCTGAGTCTCCTGTTCGTAACCAGCATTACCCTCACTTCTCCCTAATTACCAGGAATAACGGTTGTATTCTTAACTATATGGAAAGAGTTTCTCCGGAATGACCCCTGTATGCCTGTAATTCTCTGAAGTATTGTAGCCTACTACGCACATTTCATATGACCTTATGTGCCCACATACTTGCAGCGTATCCTACCATGGAAGCAATTACAGCTTCGCGATATAACCTCGTGGCATTTAACGGTTGACTGAAGTTTGTTCATGAGACAGAGATCGCTGCAGAAAAATTCAGTATATTCTTGATAATTTTGCTTTTTGTCAACTTACAGCGCAAAGTATCTTGTTACCGTACATATCTTAATCATTTTGTTATTATTCTTATTGTCGGGTTTCTAGTCCATAACCATGTACACTGTTTTACTTAATCACCGAGTGTGAAATTACTTTCTTCCAACACGATCACTGTATTCCCTTTTACTACTCTCAGCAAGTCGTCGGTATACACGATGCACCCTCTTGCTTGGAACAGTTGACTTGTTTTCCGTAATATTTTGCAGTACAATATTCCAGAACTCTGGATCATGTAGAGAGCCCTATGGACATTGTTTAGTTAGACGTTTTTCATCTGCTTTCCTTGGACAAGCCAATTTTGCTTCCTCTTTGTCTGCAATAGCCGTGGATACTCAAGCGGAAATTTCTTGGGCAGTATATTTGTCTCACGCTAGATTCTAAAGAAAAAGGTAGGCCCTCGTAGATTATGAAACGTTTACTCATCTAACAAGGGGAACCCGCCATAGGACGCTCTCTGATACAGTCGATAGCAGGATGAAAATAAAGGAACACACATTTTGGCTTATGTGCCAACACGAAATATCTTTCGAGAAAATGACGTTAAAGTTTCGAGGCAACTTCATCACGCTGCTAGTGCGGCGTAAATCGAAGGGTGTTCTTAGAACACAGTTTCGAAACTTCAGGTCCCATGTTCAGATTCAGTCTTATGTCTTTTTTTTTCGTTTCTTGTTGGCGAGTCGACTAATCGATTCTACCTCCATACTGCTGCCCACTGGTGAGAGGGTCACTACTTGGCGGAGTTACACGCGAAGGTTAAATTGTAATCTATTTCACTAACTGTGATTTGAAGTGATGCTAAGCAATAGTCTAGGACTTTTCCCGCAGTGGGCACAAGAATGTAAAACAGCAATTAATTATTAGATAGCTCATTATCATGCCTTGCTTACTTGCCACAATCTGAAATGGTGTATAGGTATGTGGTCACTACTCAAAGTTTACTCAGCATGAACTGTTAGTCCACGCAAATGAAATACGGGTTTTGGTAGGCTGGCCACAAGGAATAGTAACTTGTGTGAATCAAAATAGCCATTATTCCAAGGATGAATAATGGGATAATATTTCTTAGTTGTTCAGTATGTGTTCTGGTACCTGTCAGCATATAGACCAGTGGCCGTCAAACTACGGCCTGCGGACCGCATGCGGCCTGAATCAAGAATTAGTGTGATCCTATTTTACAATAATATGCATCTGGAAACTCATAGGCGCATTCAAAAAAGTCAACTAACTTTGGGAGAGTGTAGTTTTCCTGCTTAGTAACAAACAAAAATATTTAGAGAAAATAATATTTTAAAATGTGCTAAATTTTAATTGACGTTCGTGAATTCGGCCGTGAGGACGCTTATCTCAGGGGGAAAGGCGTTTGTAGCGCGGCCATTGCCGGGTCAGAGGATTTGAGAGGGGAAATGTTTTATTGTTTGCCTTCGAATACTGGATATCCATAGGCGTGAACAGCTCGTACCGATTACCTGCTATGATACAAATTTTTACGTGGAAGTAACAAGGATTTGTGAATGCGCATTGCAGTGACGCTCATCTTCAAGTAAGGCACTTATCTGTAGCAAGGGACATTATATTAGTTAAGGCTGTTCTAATACATCTCAGTCAACAGAAGAAAAATGACATTCAAAACATTAAGTAAACATTTGTGATCATGTCTCATATTGCATAATCCATTTAAATATTAGTACAGCTACTGTTATTAATCAGTTAATCATTCGCTCACACAGACAATGCTACAGCATTTCGCCACATTATTACGCTGTCACAATTTCGGGCTCGCATGGATGGCAACAATCTGAATTGTCGACAAGAAACTACTCCAAATGGTGCAGCCTTTTAATGATCAGTACTCGGAGGTCGGTGGCCAGCTTATCGTGCCATTACTACAGCGACTCTATTGGGTTTCATTACACAGTAATTTATGTAGGCTGCTAATTAACAGTAAGGTCAGTATTCATGCGACAGAGGTGGCGCCCCACTATGTCAGTATTGGCTCTTGAGCAAGAAAAGGTTTGACTACCACCAAGGGCACCCATACGATTATTTTCACGGAGAGGAGGGGAGGGGGCTAGACCTGTGAGGGTATGGAGTATTTTTTATATTTTAGAAGACGAATGGTGACTTGATAATACCCATAAAAAAGTTCAATTTTCGACCTTGTTAAAAACCTGCGTAATACCGACTTTTAAATCATTTTCTTGATAGATAAACACTAGGCTGTACTATTTTCCCTTTCCCTGAAGACCTACGGCCGCAGCGCGCCCCCTTCCTGCTCCCTAACCTGTGGCCCACAGGTATGAGCGCCCTTTCGACCACTGATCTGGACACTGCAGTGTAAGCGCAGGCATTGTTGTTGTTGTTGTTGTTATGATGATGACGCTGAGTTCTACTTTTAAGAGCGGTTTGATGCAACTCTCCATGCTAATCTATCTTCATCTCTACATCTAGGTCTCCATCTACAACTATAACCCCCATCCCCCATCCTCCATTACCAAACTCACGAGTCCTTGATGCTTTAGGATGCGTTCTGTCAGCATAAATCTTTCTTGTAGACAAGTTGTGCCATAATTTCCCCCCCCCCCCCAAATTCAATTGAGTCCCTCTTCATTAGTTGTGCGATATACCCATCTAAACTTCAGTATTCTTCTGTAGCACCGTATTTAAAAAGTTTCTATTCCTGTCTGGTCTGAACTATTCATATTCCACGTTCTGTACAAGGCTAGACTCCAAACAAATACCTTCAGAAAAGATTTACTAACACCTACATTTATATTCGATGTTAGAAAATTTGTCTTTTTCAGTAACGCTATTGTTTGTTAATGTCAGTTTGCATCTTATATGCTGTCTACTTTCGCCATCACCCAGTACTTATCTGTGACCTTTAGTGTCTCATTTCCTAATCTGATACCGTCAATATCGCCTGAATTAATTCGGTTACATTTCATTACCCTTATACTGTGAAAAAGATTTGTTTCCGATGAATTCCGTAGAATTTGAGTTAAGTTCCAAAACAGGCTGGTATCAATTGGTGATGGTAAATGCTTAAGAAATTAGGAGGCACAGTTCGGATATCTTCGTAAGATCTGTCAACAAAGCTGTAATCAGTTTGAGTTTTGCAAGATGAACCGAAATCGATAGAAGTGGTTTATTCGTGAATCACATTTTGTTACAATGAAGAGTTCACGATAGTTGCCTAATTGGATCGTTGAATCGTTAATGCTTTGTGGTATAGAACAATTTTCTCGCCACAAGTCATCAATGAAAAGAAAAACAATCGAGAATGTCGCAACATACTTCATCATCACAATGCCAGTGTTCACACATTAAGCAATTAATTATTTGACAGATGACACATCGAATTAATATCTACTTGATCGCAGTCACACTATTTGTCGCTTAACGACTTCTTCTCGTTCCTTTATGTTGTTGCTGAAGTCCTGAGTCCCAAGATTGGGTAAAACAAGGATTGTATGTTCAGAGATTTAGATGACGCCTAAAAAACGTTGACACTAATGTTACCAGATAGTTTGCAGGAACTGGTTGTTCAATACCGTGGGAGGGCAAGCACCTAAGACACTAAAAAGCATGTAAATTTTCAGTTATTAGATAATTACTTCTTCATAATATATCATAAAGGAAGTTGGTGCACTGGTACACCTTTCGCTCCAAGGTCTGTTCTGTTCATCAAAAGTACCAGCCTCGTAATAAAAGTTTTCGATACGTTTTAGCCAAAGTTGACAAGATATTTAAATATTAATCATCATCTTTTGACATGCACAATCAGTGGGCTATCCACATCGGAGCTTTTGTCACCATTCAAACTCACTTGTTAGGCGGTCATTTGGATGGAATACTCGCACAGGAGAAATACAACTGTCGATAAGAAATGGCTCCGTACACACGAGGGTAAAAATATCTGTTTTCGGCGGCGTGTAGCCGTGAAGTCAGTCAGATAATCTATCGGTGTTATAGTTCCGATGGGTCAAGAAATCATAGCATAGCCGGCCTCTGCTGGTCCAATGGGCTGGCTAATGCGACACACACTGTACATGAGGTCGCAGGTTCGAGTCCTGCCACGGGCTTGGATGTTTGTGGTAGTTTTTGTGTCAGTCATTGTGTCTGATTTTGTTTGGAAGTATCATGAGTAACTATTATTGCCAAACTAGACTGCAGAAAATAGGGATAAAATGAATAGATATGCATAAGTTTTAATTAAAAAGTTGATAGTGGTACAAGTAGACTAAGACATAACTTACTACTAGGTAACAAATTTAGATTGGTAACGTTGCATTTAAAAATTCTGACGTATTTGAAATCAGTTAGTAAGGTTTCAAAATACTAATAATCATCTTTCCAATTAATTCTGGTCTTCTTATTATTTACGAACTTGATGCCTGTCGGCTATTGTTTTTTAGTCGCCTTTCTACTATGTAATTGTTACTTTTATGTTTACCATTGCTTTCCACCCCCTTCAGATGAGTTTTATTTTTAAAGGCATATATGTTAAGTTCTTAACAACTTATATTAAAGTTCATTGTAACCTGAATATCTACCATTACTTTCTCCATGGTCAACCGATTACTTATTTTGCACCACGTTAATGAATACCGAGAAAAAATTCTCTCAGGCACAGCAACAGAGACCGGTGGGGAAGCAATAAATGAAAATAACTTGTGGAGGTTAGGAAAGAGTACAGTCCAGAAAATCTCATGCTGTTTCTCAATAGGCTTAATGTCTTTGCTTTGAACAGCTGCTTGGATAAGCTACTTTATGTTACAGTCTTCGACATAAAATTCATTTATTTAAAAGTATGAACCCGGATGTGAAGCCTCAGTAACGGTTGAAATAGCTGAATGATTTAGTGCATCGCTTTCTGGAGAAACGGGCTTGAAGAAGGCAACTTTGCAGATACTGAACTCATATCGTGCTTCAAAATATTGGAATATGTTCTTGTACCTCTGCCACCATTTCTGTATTTAGTTGTTTAGCAAATTATGGAATATGAAGTCATCGAATTGCTTATCAGTCGTCTGTTAGTTTCTAGTTCTTATCATTACATTCTGACATTCAAAATAAAACAGTGCATCACTTCGTAGGGCAAGTATTGAATTTGCACAGTTTTAATGAGTTTTGGAAAGAAAGCAAGAGACGGCTCAGTGACTGAGTGTGTGAAAAAGTTGCAGATATCTCTTTGACGCGCATGTTCTTCTTTTCTTGTACCTGTGTCGCACATCGAAGCAGGGTCAGCATGGTTGGAAACTGATTTGGCTCAGTTAATTTTAAGGGTTGACCCGACCCGCTTCCTGTCATCACATCGTTACTCTCCCTGGCCGGAACGAGCGTACCCCAACAGTCTGCGTGCAGTTTTATTCATGTGAAAGTATGCGAAAATTTGATAAATACATTCCAAGACAAAAAAAGACGCACCAAGAAGGAATAATCTGAATGGGACAGAAATCGGTAGATATGATGTACATGTACAGCCCAACAACTGATTAAAATTTCAGAAAAATTGGACTGTTTATTCAAGAGAAAGAGCTTCACAATCGGAGCAATTCAATAAGCATTTTTCGCTGACAGTGATTTGTTGAATGTCCTCCTAAGGGATATGGTCCCAAATTACGTCCACTTGGCTTGTTAGGTCGTCGAAATCCGGAGCTCGTTGGAGAGGCCTGTCCGTGATTCTCCAAATCTTCTCAATTGGGGAGGGGCCCGGTGACCTTGATGGCCAAGACAGGATTTGGCAAGCACGAAGACAACCAGTAGAAATTCTCGCCATGTGCGGGCGGGCATTATCTCGATGAAATGAAAGACCAGTATGGCTTGCCATGAAGGGCAACAAAACGGGGCGCAGAATGTCGTCGGTGTACCGCTGTACTGTAAAGGTGTCACGGATGACAAGCAAAGGGGCCCTGCTAGGAAAATAAATGGCAGCGCAGAGCACCACTTCTTGTTGTCGGGCCGTGTGGTGGGTGAGAGCCGGGTTGGTATCTCAATGCTATCCGGCTTGTCTCCGGAGAAATCTTCGCTGGTCAGCGGAGCTCAGTCCGAAGCGGCACTTCAAATGGTTCAAATGGCTCTGAGCACTATGGGACTTAACGTCTGAGGTCATCAGTCCCCTAGAACTTAGAACTACTTAAACCTAACTAACCTAAGGACATCACACACATCCATGCCCGAGGCAGGATTCGAACCAGCGACCGTAGCGGTCGCGTGGTTCCAGACTGAAGCGTCTAGAACCGCTCGGCCACACCGGCCGGCAAGCGGCACTCACCACTGAACACAGTTCTGCTCGTCACTGAGATTCCAGGGCGAAGACGTGTCTGGAGCAACGCCAGACAGCGGTGGGATAGCAAGATGACTGCCGCCCGCCTACCACGAGCGATGATCTGGGGTGTCATTTCCTTTCATAGCAGGACCCTTTATTTGGTTATCCGCGGCACTCTTATACCACAGCGGTACGTTGACGATACTCTAGGTCCCGTTTTGTTGCTCTTCATGGCAAACTATCCTGCACTTACATTTCAGCAAGATAATGCCCACCAACACACGGTAAGAGCACCTACTTCTTGTCTTCGTGTTTGCCAAACCCTACCTTGGCCAGCAAGGTCGCCAGATCTCTCCCCAATTGAGAAAGTTTGGAGCATTATGGACAGGGTGCTCCCACCAGCTCGGGATTTTGACGAGCTAACGCGCCAGTTGGACGAAATTTGGACGATATCCCTCAGTAGGAAATTCAACAAATCCAGAAATCAATGCCAAACCGAATAACTGCTTGTACAAGGGCCAGAGGTGCACCAATGAGTTATTGAATTGCTCGTCTTTGTCTTGAATAAATAATCCAGTTTTTCTGAAATTTTAACCATTTGTTTGTGTGTACATGTATATCACATCTACCAATTTTCGTCCCGTTCGGATATTTCCTTCATGGTGCGTCGTTTTCTTTTTTTTTGTCTTAGAGTGTATTTGGGAATCCTACAACTGAGGCGTGTCTCTCACACCAGCCCGGTATTCACCTCCTGGTATGTGGGGAACAACCTAAAGAGCACAGCTCCTCGTCATTAATCCGCCTAGCGGATTAAATAGGAACCGGACAATTTTCCCGTCCTGGAAGCGGCGCTTTTGACACTCGCGCTTATCCTGGTGAATTAACACTAATCTTCTCCACAAGACATGGTATAATTTTTCAGTGTATAAAACATTTAAATATACGTTTTTCAGCCGGAAGAAGCGAGAACCATCGTATTTTGAGTATCGAGTAACTACGACAAACTCAGATTCATAATGCTCATGAAAATCTTTGAATTCTTCAAATCTTTTATTTAGTATGACAAGTACCTTTTTAGTTTTACTAAGCAATTGTGTAGATCAGATGGAGTGATATCTTGTCTGACACTTATATAGCACACACACCAAAAAAAGTTTTGCGTCACTCCGGTTCCCAGGACTCCTGAAGATAGACGTTGACTGTGGGTTATTGCATCACAGACACAGTCCCTTTGACTGTTCAGAGATGTCACTAATCCCGCCCAAAGATGTAAACAACCATTCCTGAGCGGCGCCTATTAGACGGAGGGGGTCCGACAGCCGATCAGTTCCAGTCATTTCAACAGGAAGCAGCTACGCGGCTCGAGTTGTCTGTAGTTCAACCATTCCTAGACGGTCAATATCGCGGTTCGATCGCGTCCGCAATGTTACTTTGTGCGAGAAAGGGCTCTCAACAAGGGAAGTGTCCAGGCGTCTCGGAGTGAGCCAAAGCGATTTTGTTCGAACATGGAGGAGATACAGAGAGACAGGAACTGTCGATGACATGCCTCGCTTAGGCCGCCCAGCAGCAACTACTGCGGTGGATGATCGCTACCTACGGATTATGACTCGGACGAACTCTGACATCAACGCCACCATGTTGAATAAAGCTTTTCGTGCAGCCACAGGACGTCGTGTTACGACTCATACTGTGCGCAATAGGTTGCATGATGCGCAACTTCACTCCCGTCGTCCACGGCGAGGTCCGTCACCATGCATCGATGAGTGTCGCATATGTCTTCAACCAGACAATCGTCGGAGACGTGTTTGGAGGCAACCCCGTCTGTCCGAACGCTTTAGACACACAGTACAGCGAGTGCAGCAAGGCGGAGGTTCCCTGATGTTTTGGGGTAGCATTATGTGGGGCCGACGTACGCCGCTGGTGGCCTTGGAAGGCGCCATAACGGCGGTACGATACGTGAATGCCATCCTCCGACCGATAATGCTACCATATCGGCAGCCTATAGGCAAGACATTCGTCTTCATGGAAGACAATTCGCGCCCCCATCGTGCACATGTTGTGAATGACTGCATTCAGGATAACGACATCGTTCTACTACAGTGGTCAGCATGTTCTCTAGACATGAACCCTACCCACCAGCCACTCTGAGGGATCTACGCCGAATCGCCATTGAGGAGTGGGACAATCTGGACCAACCGTGCCTTGATGAACTTGTTGGTAGTATGCCACGACGAATACAGGCATGCACCATTGCAAGAGGACGTGCTGCTGGGTGTGAGAGGTACTGATGTGTACAGCAATCTGGACCACCACTTCTGAAGGTCTTGCTGTATGACGGTAAAACATACAAGTGTGGTTTTCATGTGCTATAAAAAGCGGGGAAATGATGTTTGTTGATCTCTTTTCCAGTTTTCTGCACAGGTTCCGGAACTCTCGGAACTGAGGAGATGCAAAACTTTTGTTGTTGTGTGTACTCGTATATGAAACGGTAATCCTAAGGAATACTTGTGTAGTTATTGAAAACCTAAGTTTGTATCAAAAGGTGGCTTTAGAAGCGTCTGCAGAAAAGCTAGTATATGCTTTACATTAATATTTTGTTCTTTAAGCTTTTAAATTATTTTGCTGTAAATGCATGAAGCTGTCCCATCCTCGTAAATATCCAGGACGCACGTTTTCAAAATAGTCTGTAGAGTACAAACTCCTGCAACTCACGTAAACAGTTTTATTGCACCGTAATTTGAACCGTCTGTTGAAAAACTATAAAATGCACTCTTTCAACGACATTC
Source organism: Schistocerca piceifrons (assembly GCF_021461385.2). NCBI lineage: Eukaryota > Metazoa > Arthropoda > Insecta > Orthoptera > Acrididae > Schistocerca > Schistocerca piceifrons. Next base: position 429,581,108 of record NC_060142.1, read on the forward strand.
AACTAATTCTGTACGAGAAACTCGTTACCATAATCGATGCTTTCAGAAACTCATTTCAGAACTTTCACGTACTCGGCCATTTTTGAAGTGAACATGCATTTTTATTTTAAAATTTAGCAACCCCCAAAAGTCGAGACCTTTGCGTCCCCCGTAAGGTCTAGGTCGGACTTATTGTTTCTGTAAAAGGTGTTTTACGTGTTCAGCTATTTTGCAGTTGCGGACATAACAGAAACCAAGTTCTGTTCCCTGTTATGATAGTTATCAATGGAAAATAAAGCGTATGTGGAGGAAGCAGTGATTCCTGAGCTGTGTAACACGACCACAAAAGAATTAACTTGAAAAGAGAATCGATTTTGTTTTGTTGACATTAAGTAGTCTACCTTGAATCTTCTTTAGGTGTTACAGTTAACTAGCGTTGTAACTTCGTCCTGTTGCCCTGAACGCAAAGGGAAGCATTTACAGCTCACAGAAACGAAAACTCAGTGGTGGCACTGCGTTGCATGACTTCGAACTTCTTAAAAAACTATTCCCATCATTGGATGTAACATTGGGTAGGTGTATAGGGTCGGAAAGTTTTGAAAAATATTTTGTGAAATACAAAATGCGTAATTCAAAAATCCTATTTAATTTTGGTGCCCATTCTTTCTCCTACCCGTCATATACATTTCTAGTCCCTGCACAGTGCGTGGCAAAGCGTGATTGCTGTCACTACTGACCATTCCAAATCACGGCCTTTACTTTCATGATTCTTACGTCAGGCAGTAGAACTGTTTTACAATTTACATGGAGTACTAGTTCTTTAAATTAAATCTGCAGCGTTTTATGAGAACCACAGAACCTTTCTTGCAGCCACTGTTGTTGAAGTTCTCTGAGCATCTAAGTTACATTGCCATGTGAAGTGCATCGATCTGTTATGATCATAGAAGTGCATCTCTGAATTCCATCGAGATTTTTCGACTGACCAATTTTATTGCGTCCTCAAAATTACGGTTAGCGTCGTTGGAGTGATCAGCAATGAGGATATGTTGACTTCCGGACACATAATGTGCATTAGGCGACGTTTCACATATTCACTGTAGCCCAGGAGTGCTCTTTTATTATTCTAGAGTCCTATGTGGAAAAAAATAGTGAATTAACTTAATAATACCGGTGTTGCTAAGTTCCTTTAATTCAGCATGATGTCAGACTACAGTAATGCTTGTATTTCGCCATTGTATGGTATTGCAGGTCTATGTTGCTCAGTTTAGATGAATATGAAGTTGATTCGTAGATTTATTAAGCTTTGTTGCTGGATTCGTTACTTTACTATCAACGATCGCCATGGTCTGTTGATGTTCGCCCGCAGTCTTTCTTACGTTGTTGTCAAACTTCAGTTAGTAGAAAAAGGTGGTCACTTTTTACTTAATACCTAAGTTGTCTACGAGATCATATTGCTCGGTGTGCTCTCAACTTCGTCTTAGTATGTAGTGTGTGCTTGTCACTTTTCGATGCGTTAATGCTATTTGACGCCGCTGTGAGTCATCCAGATTACGGCTTTTCGTAATCTAGTTTTTCATATAAAGTCACTTGGTAGTTTTTTCCGTTACACTTGAAGTCTAACATTTCGTGTAATGAGGATGTTAAAAACTGAGTAACCTGAAATTGTTTCTACTGCAGTTCTCTCACTCCATACTTCCAGCAACGTCAGAGCGCTTACCACCACGATTAAGTGGTATAATACTCAAACCAGCCGATTTCCAACGTGATTGGTTAGGCACCAGTGTAATTTTTACATCCAACCTGCAGTAACACTTAGGGAAACACTAAGCCTGGAAGCGATATCACGTCTCTGATAAGTCTAATAGCCTTCAGTGACATCACGCTCGTCAAAAAAGTTTCCACTCTTATCGTTTTGCACTGGAGGAGTGACCAACGATAACAGTTGTATTAGACGTTTCAAGCGTTCTGTCTCGTCATGTATGGTAGTAATATACGGCCGTCATCGCTACCGTCGTAATTTACAACACTTAAAGTGCATTATTCCGTTACGAAAGCATTACTTTTATTTTCTTTAACATTTTATCTTTGGTTGTATTCAGATTGCAGAATGAAAATAAAATAATATCTAATAGAGATACGGAAGACATTTTTTGCGAAACCGAAAAGACGACGTGTTTGGCATATCACGTCTGATTTTATTATGTATACAGCTTAATTAACAAAAGTTTGGGCAAATCAATTTCACTGACAACGTATTTGAACAAATTATTCATATCATTAACGTAAATATTACATTTTCAGTTTATTGTAATACATGCGACATTTTTATTCTGGGGGAAAAATATATTCTGAAGCAATTGTTACAGTTCTGCTGTTTAATTTCTCTAGTTTACATCTAAAAGCACTGCAAACAATATTACATATTACATAAAATTTTCATCATGAAGAAGTTAAAATCGGTTATGTCGCTTAAGAAAATAATATTGTGGAACCAAAATGCAAACTGTTAATGTCTTCTTTTTTGTTTTTTACTCTTTTTTAACCATTTGGTCACCGTATTTAGGGGTAAAATACAGGGAGCGAAAGGCTATTTACAATTTGTACAGAAACCAGATGGAAGTTATAAGAGTCGAGGGGCATGAAAGGGAAGCAGTGGTTCGGAAGGGAGTGAGACAGGGTTGTAGCCTGTCCCCGATGTTATTCAATCTGTATATTGAGCAAGCAGTAAAGGAAACAAAAGAAAAATTCGGAGTAGGTATTAAACTGGTTCAAATGGCTCTGAGCACTATGGGACTGAACATCTATGGTCATCAGTCCCCTAGAACTTAGAACTACTTAAACCTAACTAACCTAAGGACATCACACAACACCCAGTCATCACGAGGCAGAGAAAATCCCTGATCCCGCCGGGAATCGAACCCGGGAACCCGGGCGCGGGAAGCGAGAACGCTACCGCACGACCACGAGCTGCGGACGTATGTATTAAAGTCCATGGAGAAGAAATAAAAACGTTGAGGTTCACCGATGACATTGTAATTCTGTCAGAGACAGCAAAGGACTTGGAAGAGCAGTTGAACGGAATGGACAGTGTCTTGAAAGGAGGATATAAGATGAACATCAACAAAAGCAAAACGAGGATCATGGAATGTAGTCGAATTAAGTCGGGTGATGCTGAGGGAATTAGATTAGGAAATGAGACACTTAAAGTAGTAAAGGAGTTTTGCTATTTGGGGAGCAAAATAACTGATGATGGTCGAAGTAGAGAGGATATAAAATGTAGACTGGCAATGGCAAGGAAAGCGTTTCTGAAGAAGAGAAATTTGTTAACATCGAGTATAGATTTAAGTGTCAGGAAGTGGTTTCTGAAAGTATTTGTATGGAGTGTAGCCATGTATGGAAGTGAAACATGGACGATAACTAGTTTGGACAAAAAGAGAACAGAAGCTTTCGAAATGTGGTGCTACAGAAGAATGCTGAAGATTAGATGGGTAGATCACATAACTAATGAGGAGGTATTGAATAGAATTGGGGAGAAGAGGAGTTTGTGGCACAACTTGACAAGAAGAAGGGACCGGTTGGTAGGATATGTTCTGAGACATCAAGGGATCACAAATTTAGCGTTGGAGGGCAGCGTGGATGGTAAAAATCATAGAGGGAGACCAAGAGATGAATACACTAAGCAGATTCAGAAGGATGTAGCGTGCACAGGATAGAGTAGCATGGAGAGCTGTATCAAACCAGTTTCAGAACTGAAGACAACAACAACAACAAATAATTTGAACGCTGTCTTGACAATGGTTGAGCTTCGAGTACAGATTTGCAGAACATTGTTGTTCATTGTATTTTGGCACAATAAATTCTTTTGATTAATAAAAAAGATGGCACATTGGTAAAGACACAGGATTCGCGTTCAGGCATGCGGCATTTCAGATCCTTGACTGGCAATCCAGGTTTAGGTTGCTTGTGGTTTCTCTGAACCTCTTATAGCAAATGCTGGCATGGCTCCTTTTTATTCGAAGGAATAAAATACTCAAAACTGTTGATTCCTGGTATTTCTTGAGTAACTTGCTTCGAATATTAGAGCGTATATTCTGCAGAGTTTTCATATCGAGAACGTTACTGATAACATGTCACTGAACGAATTACTCCATTCTTCTTAAATTTTACAGTTTGTAGCGGATCAGGATGGAGTTGAAGAGATGCCACTGTAGATCCGTGAGCGAAATTAGCCGTTTGGATCCTAGCGCAGATAATTTACTTTACTTGTCCTTAACCATCAGGGAAAGAGCGATGGAGGCATTCATTTCTGTGCCTTCTCCTGATGTAAGATATTACTCAAACTGTGTGGCAGAATATTTCAGAGTGGATTCGAGAGACAAAATCTGACCCTTGGCAACTGAACAGTACGTTAATGCGTTACATTACAGCAGTAACCTCTCTGTAAAGAAGGTGACAGCAGAGATGCCAATAACTACTGAAGCATTTCACTACCGACATCATTGTCCGAAATTTTGAGGTGGTGTGTTCTAGAGCTGTATCCCATCTGAGCAACAATAATACTCTCAGTAAACCAATGTTTGGATTTCAGAAGAGTTGTTCAAATGAGAATACCATTTACGCGTTCACTCCTCAAATTTCACAAGCATTAAGAAACAAAAGAGCACCTAGTAGCAATTTCTGTGACCTATCAAAGGCATCTGACTGTGTATATCACAATAATCTCGCAGGCAAACTGAGGTTATGCAGAATTGATGGTGTAGTCAACAGTTGGTAATGTCAGATTCTTCTGACAAGATATAAATCACTTCAGGGGTTCCACAACGCTCAATCTTAGTTGCAATATTGTTTTTCATGTATGTAAACGATCTTTCTTCTAATGCATACACAAAAAACTTAATTAGTTCTTTTGGCGGATGACATTAGTTTTGTTATCAAGTAAATAATGTTGTTTGATCTAGTGCCGAATAGTTTCTTCTAGTAGTCTCAATCTCAGTTTCAGGAAGACACAACATATTCAATTCTGCGTATCTAGAGGTATTACATCAATGATAAGTGTAATACAGGATGAGAAAACTTCAAGAATTCTGTGTCCATATTGATGAGAATTTATTCTGGAAAAGACACATTTTAGAATTTCTAAAACAGCTTAATTAAGCACATTTACACCTCGTATCGTTGGTGAGAAATAAATGAGTAAATTGAAATATTTTGCGTATTTTCATTCAATGACATCATACAGAATAACGTTCTACAGTAAATTATCTTCAAGAAAGAAAATCTTCATTGTTGAAAAGTGTGCTAAGAGTAATATGTGGTGCTTACCCTCGATTGTCTTGGAGATATCTGTTTAAAGAGTCAGGCACTTTTTTTGACTAAGGTTTCACTCTATATGTATTTCCTCATGAAATTTGTTATAAATAATCTACTGCAGTTCTAAAAGAACAATAATGTGCGTAATTAGAATACCAGCAGAAAAAAACATTCATTATTCCCAACGTTGTCTTTAGTACAGAAAGGGGTACCCTTGCTGCCACGAAAATTTTTGCTCACATATTCAGTGACACAAAATTTCTGAGAGACAGCGAAGTTAAATTTGGAAATAAACTGAAAAAGTTTCTCCTTGGCAACTCCTATTCAACGGAAGAACTTATATTTTTGTAACGTGTAAAATGTGGTTTTTACGATTTACTAATTCACATCTGCACTTAAAACAGGTAAAAAAAATTTAAAAAAGAAACTTGTAAATGGTGAGCAGGTAGCCATAGTTACGTACGAATGCGTAATGTGAATGTAACATCACCTTGTCACATCATTACGGACAATCGGACAATCGATGCACAGAACATAAAACTAACTAAACTGACAGTACAATGCATGTTATTATAATGCAATGAGTGAAGAATTATCATGCCGAACATTCAAGTCAGTAATCCGCTCTCTCCTTTTCACAAGCTAAGTTTGAGTAAGGAAGATGCGGAACCAGCAAGTCATGATTTAGATTCCTTTCAAAGCTATAGATCGGTAGACAGCCACTGACTTTCCAATTGGACAACAACGAAATGGGCCATGATATTACGAAGTGATTGGTGTGGCTATATGCATTTCAGCGAGACACATCATCTGACACAAGATATTCTTTCATAGATTCCTAATAGTTTTTAAAATAATGGAGTAAAGTATTTCGATAAAAGTAGAAGTCTCATGAGCGCATTTCTCATTTCTTGGAAGGCGAGCTGTTACTAAATACGTATGATGTGTATTTGTAATCGTAATATGTGTTACAGAACTAGCGAAATTTCTGTCTATATAGATGAACGTAGGAAAGCACACGTGAGGCAAGATATGGGGTCCTTGCTGCATAATACGGAGCGATTCAGTTTTACAGTCAGAAGAGACTCGAAGGGCAAAAGTGGACTCATGCATGTGTTCTAACTACGAGCGTAGTCTTATTAACCGGAAAGGAATGGTGTAATAAAAAAAATGGTTCAAATGGCTCTGAGCACTATGGGACTTAACAGCATCCCCCGCTACGTCTTCTCGCCAGAGAACGAACCCAAGTTGGAGCACGATAGAAGTCCCCTAGAACTTAAAACTACTTAAACCTAACTAACCTAAGGACATCACACACATCCATGCCCAAGGCAGGATTCGAACCTGCGACCGTAGCGGTCTCACGGTTCCAGACTGACGCGCCTAGAACCGCACGGCCACACCGGCCGGCAATGGTGTAACATTCACCACAGCTAGTGTTGCGACTTTATTGGGACACTCGATTAGCACTGTTCTGCGATATGGTTCCATACAATAATCGTGCTTGGGAGATAAGAAACTTTACTGAAATCTCAAATACGTATTTTCAACAAGAGCATTTCTCACATATGTGCTCCGCCTACCACTCTTTGTTATTTGGTTTTACTGGCATTTGTGATACTCTTGCTAATGTGATCTGTAATGAAATGGATGTGCTTCCGAGATCATTGACTTTTTCTTTGTTCCGTTTGCTCGAATGGCGTAGTGAAAAATATCGTGACGAGTTTGAGATTTGAACATTCGACCTCTCTGTTAAAAGTGTCTGTACTGTCAGTAAAATAGCTAAAAGGCTAAAACTGATGGAAAATCATTTTGGTTACTAGTCCGCTTGACGTCTTCCATATTAATACACACGTTAACCCTCAAGAGCACGAAATATGAAACTTCCAGTACAGTCATGGACTTAAAATGTTACATTAAAATACAAGTACACAAACAGAAAAAGGAAAGAATGGAAGTAACCCGTCAGTGGATAATCAATTACAAAATATCCAGATCTGCTAGCCTCAGTGAGAACACAATAATAAATCACGCCCTCCCTTGTCTATTGGACAGATGAAGTGGCGGACAGATTCAGAGTAAACCGGTAGGAGCACTCACCCATATGCATAAACTACAAACGACATTGAGGGTGGGCTTTGTAGCCACATCCCCCGCTACGTCTTCTCGCCAGAGAACGAACTCAAGTTGGAGCACGATAGAAGCACTTCAATACCTAAATGCATTCACATCTACTAACCGCGATCATAGGATAATTGTTACTTATTCTATTAAATTTATTTACCCTGATTGCATTAGTCCCTCCAGGCCATCTCTTACATCGGACCAGAAGTTAACGTCCTCAAAAGTTTATGGATCAAAGAGTACAAGTATAATAATTATGAAGTTATAACCCATAATAATAATAATAATAATAATAATAATAACGATTGCTAGAAGAAAGGCTTGTAGTTTTATTAAGCTTTGTTGCGCGGTTTGTTACTTTACTATCAACGATCGCCATGGTCTTTTGATGTTCGCCCGCAGTCTTTCTTACGTTGTTGTCAGGCTTCAGTTAGTAGAAAGAGGTGGTCACTTTTTACTTAACACCTAAGTTGTTTATAAGATCATATGGCTCGGTGTGCTCTCAACTTCGTCTTAGTATATAGTGAGTGCTTGTCACTTTTCGATGCGTTAATGCTATTTGACGCCGCTGTTAGTCATCCAGATTACGGCATTTCGTAACCTAGTTTTTCATATAAAGTCACTTGGTAATTTTTTTTCGTTTTCACTTGAAGTCTAACATTTGGTGTAATAAGGATGTTGAAAACTGAGTAACCTGAAATTGTTTCTACTGCAGTTCTCTCACTCCATTCTTCTATCAACGTTTCTGCTGCTGCTGCTGCTACTACTACTACAAATACTACTACTACACTGGGCAGCAGAATTAAAGGATCACTTTTTCGAAACAACCTTACTCTGAAATGGTGCGAAAGATGGCGCCCTGCGACATCACCCTCGGGTTCGGTGACGCTTCAAACAGCACTGTGTCGACTCATGCGAAAAAAAAGGCCACAGCTCAAATGTTCATGTGAGCTGTAAGGTTGGTTAATGATGTCACATGGGCACCGAATTTCACCACATTTCTGCCCAATGCCACCGCGGACGTGTCACACGACGAGAAGATCGTCACTCACATTTCACCCCATCTTTTGACATCTCCGCGGTGGAGGCAGAACCCTCACGCCCAGCATTGAAATCACGCGGTTTTCTTGTTGGTGGGCGAGGAAAACATTCCAGACGCACCGCCGCCCAGAATCGACACGGAAAGATCTCAGGGGATGGCATAAATGGCGTCAATGAAACCACCCCTTTCCCTGGAATGTTGATTCCAATACACTTAGCAGTCTAAGTCGACAGTTCACAGTGCGACGAGCCGCAAGAAAATGTTCTTGACAACCGTTGACACTGCTGTCACCCTTGGACGTTTCAAAATTTCTCTAAGAACATTGTGGGCTGCATCCCCACTGAATGGGATTGCACCACTTTGGAACACTGCGTGACCACAGTTTTTGCTCTCTTGTACAGCTGGGAACCACAAGGGACTTTTCAAAACCAGTGACGAAATTTGAACGTGATCCGAAGCATCAGAAAGTACTAATGCTTTTTCAGCCCCCCTGTTGTCTACTCTCCTGTGGTGTGATTACGCTGGTGGCAACATTAACATGTGCGCAAATAAAACGTCAAAGGACCTCTCTAAGAACCACAATTAGGCAACACCGTAGGTGCCACTCACGCAACTTTACTGATCACGTTACAAATGTCCCTGTCAGGAACTTCGACGCTAATTCAATCTGGCGACTACTCTAGCACCTGAAGGTAGGCATACAACACCAAACGGATGTCTAAGGGGTTGCCTAACCCTCAGGCGTTAGAGCAGCCGCCAGGCTGAATTGGTGTCGAAATTCCTGACATGTACATTTGTAACGTGATAAACAAAGTTTCGTGTATGGCACTCAGAATATTGCCTAATTGGGGGTCTTAGAGGGACCCATTGACGCTTCATTCGCGCACATGTTTATGTTGCACTCCCGTGTGATCACACCACAGGAGGTTGGAAAACAGGGGCTGGTTGAAAAAGCATTAATACTCTCTGATGCTTCGGACCACGTTCAAATCTCGTAGTCTGGTTTTGAACTGCCCCTAGTGATTCCAGTTTGTACACGAGAGCAAAAATTGCGGTCTCGCTGTGCTCTAAAGCGGTGCAATCACATTCAATGGGTATGCAGCCCAACAATGTTCTCAGAGAAGGGCTGAAACGTCCGAGGGCGTCAGCAGTGTCAAAGATTGTCAACAACATCGGACCTGCTGGGATCTATGAAGGATAATTTCTTATTGCGGAAGGCGGGAATTTAGAAAATACCTTGCCAGTGCGGTATGGCCTATATAGCATCGCTCATCGCACTGTTAACGTCGTTTTCAAGTGCGAAATGTATGGAAATTAACGCTCCAGGGAACGAGATGGTTTCATTGACGCTATTTATGTCAAACCCTGAGGCCTTGTCGTGGCGATTCTGAGCGGTGGTGTGTCTGAAACATTTTCCTCAGCCATCCATAAGAAAACTAAGTCATTTCAACGCTGGGTGTCGGAGTTCTGACCTCCTCCCATACAGTGTCGGATGCAGATAGTTTACCCAAATAGCTTGCACATTTAAGGACAGTGCTCAGAGACAATGGATACTCGACCCGGCAAACTGACAGTGCATCCTCAGCTAAAACCAAGAACCAGGAAATATGTTCAGGTGAAAGTGATTTTCCGCCCACCATCTAAGATTTTGGACCTGCTGGGATCAGTGAAGAATAATATGCTATCGCGGTAGGCGGGAATTTACAAAATGCCTTGCCAGTGCGGTATGGCCTATATACGACAAACAACATGCACAGTGGAAGGACGCTGTATTGAAAATAAACGTTGCACTCGCCTTCTGCAACCCAGCAAGTCTGCAGTTGCTGAACATTGTATCTCCAGTGGACATTCAATGGAGTATGACAAAACATTAATTTTGGCCACAGCAACATCTCTTCGGGAAACCATTATGAAAGATTCCGTTGAAATACGCGTCGCGGAAAACCTTATGAACCATGACAGCGGCTACCAGGTGGATAATGCGTGGAATCCCGTCATACCTGAGATTTGCACAAGACGAAGACGCCAGAATACTCCGATAACTGCGGCGAATGGAAACGCCGAAGACAGCTGATCCTTGCAGCTCCACCAGCGAGGATGCTGCCGCTGGGCGGTGTGGTCTTTCTGTCGCCATGACTGTGATGCATGCGCGGCAATACATCAGCGCGCTATGTAAGGCGGAGCGGAGATCGTCTTCGTCAATCTTCGATTGCTAACCTCAAGATGACTGATAGGTGTCCAGTTGAAATATCGTTGAGTGAAGTTTACCACGACCGGCTGCAATCCCAAAATTTCTTCGAACAATTACGTGATACTTAAACTTTGTTGCTCAGTGTTCTTAATCAAATAAAAAAAAAATGGAAGTGGAGAACACAAAAGTTTTCATGAGTATACGTAAGGGAGATGTTATCATGCAGCACGTTCTAAGAGACATAAATTCACTTATCTGCCACTGCAAAGACTCTGAGAAATGAGAAGGGTGTAAAGGGAAACGACGGTAGTTAATTGAACACGATAAATGTCGCCTACAGAAACAAGAACAGACATGGTTGTTGTCCTAGGAGAGAGGTCATTAGCTGTCTCTTAACGCTGTGGATATTGTTCAGATCTCTGACACAGTGAGGGAGATCATCCGAAAGTCGAATTCATCTCACCGAAAAAAATTTAGAGAAGGCAGCTGCGTGACAGGCCACCGAAAATGATTGATTGATGGATTGTGGGAGAAACAATACTGATCTGATGTCAACAAGTGTTTCTGCTGTGCTGTTGAGATAAGAGCGTTAAGGTCAAGATACCGGAGACTGTATACGTTATCAAACGATAAAGCAGAGTGTATGGAAATACGTGCATTTGTCTGGTCGTTGACAGAACAGCAGCGAATAAGGTAAAGAAAATGATTAAAATTGTAAACGTCACTGTGTCGTGAAGTTTCAGTATTTTGTAAGTCATGGACAGATGCTGATATCTACTTGCGAGCTGTAGTTGTGAGTTTAGTTCAGTGCAAATTTTCATCTACACATGTCAAAAAAAGTTTTGCGTCACCACGGTTCCGAGAGTTCCGGAACATATACAGAAAATTGGAATAGAGACCAACATAAACATCATTTCCGCCCTTTTTACTGCTCATGAAAACCAAACATTGCATATTGTACCACCATACAGTGAGACCTTCAGAGGTGGTGGTCCAGACTGCCGTACAAACCGGTACCTCAAATACCCAGTAGCACATCCTCTTGCATTGCTGTCTGCTTGTATTCATCGTGGTGTACTATCCATCAGTTCATCAAGACACTGTTGGTCCAGATTGTCCCAGTCCTCAACAGCGATTCAGCGCAGATTCCTCAGAGTGGTCCACAAACAGGCCTTTTCAATCTATCTCAGGCATGTTTGATAGGGTTCATGTCTGGTGAACATGCTGGCCCTCTAGTCGAGCGATGTCGTTATCCTGAAGGAAGTCATTCACAAGATGTGCACGATGGGGGCGCGAGTTGTCGTCCATGAAGACGAATGCCTCGCCAATATGCTGCCCATATGGTTGCAGTATCGGTCGGAGGATGGCATTCACGTATCGTACAGCCGTTACGGCGCCTTCCATGACCACCAGCGGCGTACGTCGGCCCCACATAATGCCACCCCAAAACATCACGGAACCTCCACCTTGCTGCGCTCGCTGGACAGTGTGTCTAAGGCGTTCAGCCCGACCGGGTTGCCTCCAAACACGTCTCCGACGATTGTCTGGTTGAAGGCATATTCGACACTCATCGGTGAAGAGAACGTGTTCCAACCCTGAGTGGTCCATTCGGCATGTTGTTGGGCCTATCTGTACCGCGCTGCATGGTGTCGTGGTTGCAAAGATGGACGTCGGGAGTGAAGTTGCGCATCATGCAGCCTATTGCACACAGTGTGAATCGTAACACGATGTCCTGAGGCTGCACGAAAAGCATTATTCAACATGGTGGCGTTGCTGTCAGGGTTCCTCTGAGTCATAATTCGTAGGTAGCGGTCATCCACTGCAGTAGTAGCTGTTGGGCGGCCTGAGCGAGGCATGTCATCGACAGTTCCTGCCTCTCTGTATCTCCTCCATGTCCGAACAATTTCGCTTTGGTTCACTCCGATACACCTGGACACTTCCCTCGTTGAGAGCCCTTCTTGTCACAAAGTAGCAATGCAGACGCGATTTAACCGCGTTATTGACCTTCTAGGCGTGGTTGAACTGCAGGCAACTCGAGCCGTGTACCTCCTTCCTGGTGGAATGACTGGAACTGATAGGCTGTCGGACCCCTTCCGTCTAATAAGCGCTGCTCATGCAAGGTTGTTTACATCTTTGGACGGGATTAGTGACATCTCTGAACAGTCAAAGGGACTGTGTCTGTGGTACAATACCCACAGCCAACGTCTATCTTCAGGAGTTTTGGGAACCGCGGTGATACAAAACATTTTTTGATGTGTGTGTTATTACTCCTAGACTCGTCGCTGGGGGACAAAAATTTATGATTAACGATGGGACGGATTCCCGAATTTCGGACTAGTGAGCACAGATTGACCAAATACAAGTAAAGAAGCAAATATGTAGACAAAAAGCATAGATGTAAACAAACGGGCGATTCCTGGTACATCTTGAATCACTTACATCGATTTTTTTGCTGCTCATTGGAACGTAGTTTCCCAAAGAGATCTTTGCTGACAATACGTCTCTGGAGTCTTTGACGAACCCCCTAATCTAGTCATGTTTAGACACGATCAGTCTCGCAGTTTCGCAATAGTTTGAGGCAGGACAGAGGGGAGCAGAAGTGGTTCCAGTGGAGATCGATAAGCAGTGTTAGTCGCTTCGAATCTTACTACAGAGAATTTTCTTCATTAGGCTTTGGTATGGTAGTAATGTTGGAAACATTCATTTCCTGTTCCTCTTCTATTAATGCAAAATATAAACGATCAACATCAACATGAAAAAAGGCTAATGGAATATAGTACAATTAAATCAATCGATAACTGAATATCAAGAGCTCAGATGGAAAACCAGTCCTAAGCAAAAAAGAGGAAGTAGTTAGGTGGAAGGAGTATATAGAGGGTATATACAAGGGAGATGTAGTTGAGGGCAATATTACGGAAATGGAAGAGAACGTAGATGATGATGAGAAGGCAGATAGGATACTGCGTGAAGAATTTGACAAAGCACTGAAGTTGAAACAAGGCCCCGGGAGTAGACAATATTCCGTTAGGGCTAGTGATTGCTTTGGGAGAGCCAGCCATGACACAACTCTTCCATATGCCGAGAAAGAAGTATGAGACAGGTGAAATATCCTCAGACTTCAAGAAGAATATAGTAATTCCAATTACAAAGAATGCAGGAGCCGACAGGTGTGAAAAGTACCGAACTATCAGTTTAAAAAGTCACTATTGCAAAATACTAACACGAATCCTTTACAGAAGAATCGAAAAACTAGTAGAAGCCGACCTCGGGCAAGATCAGTTTGGATTCTGGAGAAATGTAGGAACACGCGAGGCAATACTGACCCTACGACTTCTCATAGAAGATGGGTTGAGGAAAGATAAAACTACGTTTATAGCATTTATAGACTTAGAGAAAGCTTTTGACAATGCTAATTGGAATACTCTCTTTGAAATTCTGAAGGTGGCAGGTGTAAAATACAGGGAGCGAAAGGGTATTTACAATTTGTACAGAATCCACATGGCAGTTATAAAGAGTCGAGGGGAACGAAAGCGAAACAGTGGTTAAGAAGGGAGTGAGACAAGGTTGTAGCCTATCCCCAATGTTATCCAATCTGTATATTTAGCAAGCTGTAAAGGAAACAAAATAAAAACTTGGAGTAGGAATTAAAGTCCAGGCAGAGGAAATAAAAACTTTAAGGTTTGCCGATGACATTGTAATTTTGTCAGAGACTGCAAACGACTTGAAAGAGCAGTTGAATGGAATGGACAGTGTCTTGTAAGGAGGATATAAGTTGAAAGTCAACAAAAGCAAAACAAGGATAATGGAATGTAGTAGAATTAAATCAGATTAAATTATATTAGGAAATGAAACAGTAGTAGATGAGTTTTGCTATTTGGGAAGCAAAATAACTGACAATGACCGAAGTAGGGAGGATATAAAATATAGACTGGCAATGGGAAGAAAAGTGTTTCTGAAGAAGAGAAATTTGTTAACATCGAGCATGATTCAAGTGTCAGGAAGACTTTTCTGAATGTATTTGTATGGAGTGTAGCCGTGTATGTAAGTGAAACACGGACGGTAAGCAGTTTAAACAAGAAGAGAATAGAAGCTTTTGAGATGCGGTGCTACAGAAGAATGCTGAAGATCAGATTGGTAGATCACGTAACCAAAGAGGAGGCACTGAATAGAATTGGAGAAAAGAGAAATTTGTGGTACAACCCGACTGGAAGAATGGATCGGTTGGTAGGACACATTCTGAGGCATCAGGGGATCACCAATTTAGTACTGGAGGGAAGCGTGGGGGGTAAAAATCGTTGAGGGAGACCGAGAGATGAATACAGTAAACAGATTCAGAAGGATGTAGGTTACAGTAGTTACTTGAAGATGAAGAGACTTGCACAGGATAGAGTAGCATGAAGAGCTGAACCAAACCAGTATTTGGACTGAAGACCGCAACGAAACAAATTAAACGATGCTGAAGGGATTAGATGAGGAAAATTAGGAAATGAATCATTTCAAGTGATAAATGAGTTTTGTTGTTTGGGCAGCAAAATAAGTGATGATGGCTGAAGTAGAGAGGATATAAAATGCAAACTAGCAATAGTAAGAAAGGCGTATCAAAAAAATAAGAAATTCGTTAAAATGGGTCCGCAGATCGTGGTCTAGTCGCCGGGTTCGATTCGCGGCTGCGTTGGGGATTTTCTCTGTCCGATGAATGGGTGTTTGTGTTGTTCTCATCATCATCATCATCATCATCATCATTTGTGACAGTGGCTAGATTGGATTGTGTAGAAATTGGACAATGTCAAAACTGGGACTTCGTAAGGGCGCCGATGACCGCGCAGTTGAGCGCTCCACAAGCCAAACATCATCATCATCATCTCCATCATGTTAAAGTTGAACAAATATTTTAACGTTAGAAATTCTTTTCTGAAGGTATTTGTCTAGAGTGTAGTCTTGTAAGGAAATAAAACGTGGGCAATAAATAGTTCAGACAATAATGAAGTAGAAGCTTTGAAACTGAGTGTTACAGTAAAATTTTGAAGCTTAGATGGATAGGTCAGTCACTAATGAGGAGGTACCGAATCGAATTTTGGAAAAAAGGCAGGTATGGCACAACATGACTAAAAGAAGGAATAGGTTGATAGGAGACATTCTGAGGCATCAAGGAAAAGTCAGTTTGGTAACGGAGGTAAGTGTGGAGAGTTAAAATTGGAGAGAGCGATCTATCCTTGAATACAGTAAGCAGCAAATGGAAAAGGTTGCAGTTGTTATGCAGAGAGGAAGAGGCTTGCGCAGCACGGAGTGGCGTGGAGAGCTGTATCAACCAAGTTTTCTTATGTTTACATCTACATTCGTACTTCGAAAGTAACCGAACGGTGCATGGCGGACGGTGCCCTGTACCACTTTAGTCATTCACTTTCCCTTTGCACTCGCAAATGTAACGAAGGGAAAATGACTGTCCTTATGTTTTCGTACGAGCCGTGATTTCTCTCACCGATCTTAAAAATTCAATTTTGTTGCTTGAGGTCTGAAGAAATAATGATGATGGTTTGGTTAGTGTTGCCGCACGACAACAAGATCTTTAGCGCCCGTACTAAAATAGCTTGAGATGAGCGTCAATAACGGACACAAAATTATGAAAAACCGAAACAGACACATCATAAAACCTCAAAACATATACCATCCTCGTCTCCTCATCACCTAAAATAGAGGGCAGATGCCCACCGAAATTTGCTTCCACCCTCTCATCACAATATAAAAATGCACTCAGTTAAAATGTGGCGTACAGTGATTGCATGGCACAGGAATCACAGACTGGGGTGTACTCTCCCTGGAATAAGAAGCCATGCTTTAGGACACATTGTCCAAATCGGCAGCGGGTCTCCTTTTACTTGAGAGTAACTAATGGTCCTAACACTTCTTATCACCGCAGGTTTCACCTACTCAGTGTTGACACACGACAGGGTAGGAAAAATCACGAAGCAGACAATTTCAAAAGCTGAATCTCAACTTACTGTGTATCCCAGGAACAACTTTTATTCAGTACTATCTTTGTTAGCGGCAAGACAGCTCTCTTCTCTCTTCTACTCATTACGGCAATAAAATCGCAGTAGGATGGTCAAAAGGTTGAATAATCACGTTATTATAACTCTGATGCGTCAATGAGAGCTCCATACGTCCTGTAAAGCTGCAAACGCCACCTTTGTAAGCTCACGATATTTATATGCATCTTAAACCACGTTCGCTCCAAACGTAATATGTCCGTTACATTACAGTTCACAGGTCCATCCGGTATCTCTTATCTGCATTGGCCTCTGATGTCTTTGTACACGTTGGTGTTATGCGGTTAACGAGACGCGCTTTAAGCCCGGCGTCTGCCATCACGAAGATAGTTGCGGACAGTTTGTTTTCTTATCCTCCTTACTTATCGACATTGTTCCTGACTTGCTAGTGTCATTTAAAAAGAAATGACCCCCGAGGCTGTGAAATGAAAGCCGCTGAAGGGATCGTAATGCCAATAGCAGCGGAAGAAGGTGTGGTCCTTACAAGAGCGCGGAGACTCCAAACTTGGCGCTGGGGGAACACAGGCTCATACTCATCTGGCGACAGAGCGAGTACATGCACGTGTCGACCGTCCACTGTCCTCTGTACTGCGGAAAACAGAGAAACGGAGGCTTCAAAAGAGGAGCAAAGGAGTGTAGTGCGTTTCCTGACAGCGGAAGGAGTGCGAGGTAAGAAAATTAATCGAAGATTGGTCCAAGTGTACGGAGAGCACTGAACGTCCGTTGCAGTTCCAAGGTTCAATCCGATCTCTGGGGCAATGGCTGCCTCCGTAACGCGCCGGTCTTCAGTAATGAGGACGCCTGCCTGCTGTACAATAATGCAGCGTGGAGGACCAAATTGTACACCATCGACCGACTTTCGTCCTTCCTTGAATCGCTTATGCCACGGCTTGACCCTTCCAACCAACGAACATGTAGGGCTCTTCATATATTTGTGCCATTCTTTGATGAATTTCCGTTCCCTAACTCCATACCGTGTCAGAAAAGCGCACTGCACCACTTTGCTCTTCTTTTGAAGCCTCCATTTCACTTTTTTCCGCACTGCTGAATGCAGTGGATGGTCGAAGAGTGCACATGTTCGCTTTGTCGTCACAGGTGTGTCTTCCCCTCTAGCGGCGAGGGGCTAAGTGCTTTTGTAGGAACCACCTACCTTATGCAGTAGCATTACAATCCCTTCATCGGTTTTCGTTTTACAGCCTCCGGCGCGTTTGCTTTTGAAGTAATGTAGAGAAGCGAAGGTATTATGTAACGCAGCAAAGGAGGGAATTTGTTGGCAACCCTGTATTTGCGGTAGTTAGATTTTGTAAATTCACTTAATCAGTTAGCAAATTCTAAGTGTGGCATAACAGAGATTAGTAAATGCTAAACTTTGACTACATACTATGAACCGAGACAACAAACTGATAATGTGTGTAAGAACTATGGCACTGAAGTTAGAGTTGTTTAGTAATTTCAAAAAAGTAAGGACAGTGTTAAAAGAGTCCAGGAAACCTAGTTGAAAATGCTGTATGAATAAGTTGATAACAAGCTTAGCTCGACTTTTGAGGTAATCATAATCCTCGTACTGTACGTTGCTAAATCATAGTATGGGATATAGTGTAGGCCGTACATCTTGCATGTATTTCTTAAGTGTGAGCTGTTTGTGTTTCGCATATTACATGTGCACTGTAAGAAGGCCCTCGGTCAGGTGCTGATGAGACTACTTGAACCGACAGAAATCAAATGACAACGACCAGTACTAACGGATTTTACCGCTGCTGATATGAATTAACAGGCAATGCAGTTTAATGCATCTATATCTATGAGAGTTGAAGTGACACGGCGAGCTAACGAAGGCTGAAATATTATGTCTAATTCATTTTAGAATCATCTTATTTGACTGCTGTCTAAAGCTGCTTACGATCGAAAACAATAGCAACTACTGCTAATCATTTTCAATCGACACAGCAGCTCCCATCAATCACCTCTCCAAGAGTCTTCTTAGATATGCATGTACTACTGTTATATTAAAATGACATACCATGTGATAAAATAGACCTGCTTTTGTCGAAATTATAGTTTCAAGCCCATTGAAAGACCTTGAAAAAGGTTGAACGAAGATGTGGAGAAATTTTTTTACTCAAGCCAGAGGGCACCCAAGGGCTCGTCCTGGCTCTCACTGGCCTGCAGAAATGATTGCATAAAACATAAAAAACAACTGATTATGCTCTTCAAAAAAGTGAAAAACATCTATAAGATTGTAATAAATACGAACAGCAGTTTCGTAACGACGAATTTTTCTGAAAAGCCTAGAAAAATTTAAGTTTTACTCCTAAATTCTCACTGTTGCGCATACCATGGACTGCGAGTAAAATTAAAACCAGTGCATTAATGCTTCAGAAATCTTGTCTTTCAGACGACTGACTGTTTCACGTAAAGATTTCGTTGCTATTGAAACATGCATACCCAGGGGTGTGTGTAACAAAACCGCTATCTTCGGGATTAGTCCAAATATCTGCCGTGTGCAAATGAACAGTCTCCTCGTGCCGGATCTGGAACCAACAGTAGGGGGTATGGAGAATCAACTGAAAAAAAGACTGGGCCCTTGTACCCGTACTGTTATGCTAAGGTTCGCATCTATCTTGGATTTAGGTCAAAGGAAAACTAGCCCGCCTAAGGAAATGATGAAATTTCCCGCGAACGAGAGATATATTAGTTAAATGGCACTGAGCACTATGCGACTTAATTTCTGAGGTCATCAGTCGCCTAGAACTTACAACTAATTAAACCTAACTAACCTAACGACATCACACACATCCATGCCCGAGGCAAGATTCGAACCTGCGACCGTAGCGGTCGCTCGGCTCCAGACTGTAGCGCTCAGAACCGCACGGCCACTCCGGCCGCCCGACATATTAGTTATGCAGCGATTGCTGAAGCCATAGTATTTCTCGCTGTGGTCCACGCTGTGCTAGAATTACGCAAACCTGTGATTTACCGGTGTCATAGACAGTATTTTTTAAAGTGTACGAAAACTGTGTAATGAATAAAAGATCTATACTTCAGATTCTGAATGCGGGAGGTGGGGGCAAATGCTTCCTCTTATCCATCCTTGCGGACTCCTGTGGCTGTAATGGTGTACTTAGAACTGTCCCGGGCCCAACAGTTTTCACAGTGTCGGGATATCTCATTTGATCCTCTAACTTTCTCACCGGTCTATTTCGATTTTTATATTATGTATATTTCATCACAAGAGATATTACCTTGATGTCTGCTGGGGGCGACTAAGGTTGTGTTCGATGTGCTACTATGCCACATAGTTATCTGCTGTTTTTAGAAACAACTAAAACAACTACGGTAATTGACACTTCCTGGTAGATTAAAACCATGTGTCGGACCGACACTGGATGGCGGACCGGGACTCGAACCAGTGACCTTTGCATTTCGCGGGCAAGTGCTTACCAACTGATCTATCCGGGCACCACTCATAACCCTTCTTCACAGCTTTCCTTCCGTCAGTACCTGGTCTCTTACCTATCAAACTTGGCCGCATGATGCAAAGGTCCTGGGCTCGAATCCGGATACGGCACACACTTTTAATCTACCAGGAAGTTTCATATCAGCACACACTCCACTGGAGAGTGAAAATTCGTTCTAGAAACTAGGACAATTATTCGCTTCACACTGAGAATGATTCATGATATTTTTTTGTTATTACATGCTATAAATATCATAACTCCAAATTTATAATGATGCCAGTATAACTGACGAACTTACACGTTGTTTTTCTACCTTCCAGGTACTTGTGATGGTTAGAAGACATCTATCGGTGATAGGTGGTAACTACAGACAGATAGTTGTCCTTATGTGTAAATTATTCATAGTCTTGTTTGATTTATGGAAGAAGTGATGCTTCAAGAACGGTAAGTCAGCTTTGTAAGTACCTAGCCATTCTTATGTTGTGTAGAGAACGTATGATCTTTGACGTTTCTGTTTCTGATATGTTACATAGTATCAAGTTATTTCGGCAGGTTCACTTTGGTTTACACGGATGTTTCGGCTAGCTACCTGTATTTTGATGAAGCAAGGACTAATAAGTTTTAAAGGTGAAAGAGAAAAAAAAATTATTAAAGCAAATTCTTATCATGCTACTTGCCGGTGTAACTTTATTCTTCTGACGGACAGCGATAAGTGGCACTTTTAGTGCCTGTAGATATTTTATGTAGTTATAGAACAAATATATGAGGTTATTTCGTCTCTTAATAGCGGTTATCCGGCATTGTCTGGTTACTTATTTACTAAAAAAAAAATTAAAAAAAACGGAAAGAAATTTTGCGCAGTTTAACTAGATTTTTAATTTTCTATTTCACACGGTCATGATTTCGACTTGACAGCAATTCTCAAATGCTATTTGAAATCTCAAAAAGTTTTCGATCTGTCTAAAATGGTTAAATGGCTCTAAGCACTATGGGACGTAACATCTGAGGGCATCAGTCCCCTAGACTTAGAACTACTTAAACCTAACTAACCTAAGGACATCACTCACATCCATGCCCGAGGCAGGATTCGACCCTGCGACCGGAGCAGCAGCGCGGTTCCGGACTGAAACGCCTAGAACCGCTCGGTCACAGCGGCCGGCGATCTGCATAAGTGACATATCATCGTCGAAATAAAATGAATGTGGTCTACAGAAGTCAAATCGTCAAATTTTCTCTAAAATGTTTCTACATGGCTGTGGTCTCTCACGAAGGAAACATCTCATTGGAAAAAGTTTTCTTAAACGTTTAGATCTTTAACAGAGTTAATTCTGTAGTTTTTTTTTAAAAAAAAGGTACGGTATATAATCTTTTACAGAGTTCTATTCGGTCTCTTTGACAAAAGAAAATGTCTTAAATGTTTTCGGGACTATCGGCAATCGCTCTAGAAAACCTGGAAACTGTAGCTGCCGCTCTAATAGCAGTTGTTTTCGACTAATTTTACGTCTCCTCGTTTCCAGCTCCACTACTACCCCTAAGGATCTTATGTATATATTTCCTAGTGTGCTATTTTTTCCAATTAATATGTCTTATGTATAAGAAATTTGGTTGAAAATGCACCTGGGAATACATGTCACCCTTTCCATCGTCACACGTTCTCCTAGGGTTGCCTGGAGTGTGTCAGTTTTCTCCCCACATAGTAAGCTTTACAGGGACAAGTTGGACTGAGATTAATTCGTAGGCTTCCACGGCCTGCGTCAATTTAAATAAAACCATTTTGTGTTGTAGACCGCATCGTTATCGAACACTAAAACTTTGCAGCGATTAACTGCTGCGTTCTGGTGATGGCTTTCCCCTATACACAGTCTTGTTTCGGTTCTAAGGTGGCTACCTACGTCACATTCTGGGATACCATTGGACAGTGCGAAGTAAAAATTGGTATGGGGGCCTGGCTGTGGGGTAAGCTATTGCCTGTGATACTCAGGCAAGTGAGTGGCAGCCAGTAGCGAATCGGCAGCTTGTAGCTAGGGGTAGCATTTTCCTCCAGCGAGACGTGCTTGTTTATGTTGTTGAAGCCAGTTTATGTGGAGCTGCTGGCTGGCGAACACCCGCAGCCCGATTGACTGGGGTCGCTGATAATCAGACCATGGTAATTTGTAGCCGCCCTTCCTGTTCATGCTGTTACGACGTTTAATTACTTCGGTAACCTTTCTTAGTTTCCCGCAGCTGCAAACGTGGCTGCCGAGCAAGCACGGGAATAGGTCGGCGAACTTCCTGGTGGTGTTCTTCCGCCCCTGTTGCACGTAGCATTAATGCTCCGACACGCGAGTGCTAATTTCACCTACGTAGGCTTCGTCGCATTTATATCGAAGTTCGTAGATGCCTGTAATGTGCAGAACATTTGCGGGATCCTGCGTGGGCCTCAACAAATGTCGGATCTTGCGGTGGCTCAAAAATATTGGTTTAACTCCTCTGCAGCGTAGTGCCATACCCATACGGGCACTGACGCCCCTCACATACGGTAAGCTAGCAACAAGAGCTACAGCTTAAACAAAAACACACAATTCACGGTAGAAATAAAAAATAACGAAGCGATTCCTTTTATGGGTGCATAGATGTACAGAACTTGTAGTGGAAATGGAAATGAGCGTTTGGCGTCATTGGCCTGTAGACCCCTTACGGGGCAGGTCCGGCCCCCTTGGTGCAGGTCTTATTACGTTCGGCGCCACATCGGGCGACCTACGCGCAGGATGGGGATGAAATGATGATAAAGACAACACAGCACCCAGTCCCTGAGCGGAGAAAATCCCCGACCCAGCCGGGAACCGAACCCGGATCCGTAGGACGGCAATCCGTCACGCTGACCACTTTTTTTTCCTTTCATTTTGTTCGTTGTTGAACGTTGTGCTTGGTCATTGCGGACGTCACATGACATCCGTTGAAGTTCGTTTGTTGATCCTTCCACTCAGTTTTTTTTTTATTACAGAGGACAACCAGCTCTCTGACCGAACACGCTGAGCTAGCGTGCCGGCTATCACTCAGCCATCGGGGTGGACAGAACTTGTAGTGGCAAACAAGAACATAAAGTTTATAGGAAACTGACGCACGCCAACAGATACCCATATGCGGAGTCGAACCAACGTCTAGCTCAAAAGAATGCTGTGCTACATACACTGACAGCCCGAGCTCGCCGGATTAACAACACCGACTCCCTGCAACGAGCTCCAGGCAATGTTCCGTGCGAATACATGTAGCAATAGAGGCATACGATGTATAAGGTACATCTACATCTACGTGATTCCTCTAATGTTCACAATAAAGTGCCTGCCAGAGGGTTCAATGAACCGCCTTCAAGCTGTCTCTCTACCGTTCCACTCACGAACGGCGCGCGGAAAAAACGAACACTTAAATTTTTCTGTGCGAGCCCTGATTTCTCTTATTTTATCGTGTTGATCATTTGTCCCTATGTAGGTGAGTGCCAGTAGGCTGTTCTCGCAATCGGAGGAGAAAACTGGCGATTGAAATTTTATGAGAAGATCCTGTCGCAACGAAAACCGCCTTTGTTTTAATGATTGCCACTCCAATTATCGTGTCTGTGGCACTATCTCCCCTACTTCGCGATAATAGAAAACGAGCTGCCCTTCTTTGTACTTTTCCGATGTCATGTGTCAGTCCCATCTGAAGCGGATCCCACACCGCACAGCAATACTCCAGAATAGGGCGGACAAGCGTGGTGTAAGCAGTCTCTTTAGTAGACCTGTTGCATCTTCTAAGTGTTGTGCCAGTGAATCGCAGTCTTTAGTTGGCTCTACCCACAACATTATCATGTTATCGTTCCAATGTAGGGTATTTGTAATTGTAATTCCTAAGTATTTAGTTGAATTTACAGCCTTCAGATTTGTGCGACTTATCGCGTGATTTAAATTTGGCGGAATTCTTTTAGAACTCATGCCTTTTTGGGTATTGGTATGACTTGAGCAATTTTCCAGTCCGTTTTTTTAGCAATTATATACAACCGCTCGCTCACAGGAAGATCCGTACTTAGGTACGGATCTTCCTGTGAGCGATCGACCATGGAAGTTAAGGAGCTGCGCCGTAGAGGAATTAAACCAGTATTGCAAGGTGGCCGCTAGATCTGGGATCTGTTGAGGCCCACAAAGGATCCACTTGACGTTCTCCTCGCTGTAGGCGTCTACAAACTTCGATGCGAATGGGGAGAAGTCTACGCTTGTCAAACCGGGAGACCGGTTAGCACTCCCTTCTTGGAGCATGATCGTTTTAAGTGCTACTGGGGCAGAATAACACCACCAGTAATATGGCCGATCCTTTAATTTCCAAGTGACTCATCTTTTTGCACGGCAGCCGTGGATGCAGCAGAGTAAAATAAGAGAGGCTATAGAAGTAATTGAATGCCCTAACAGCATGAGCAGGCCTGGCTGCCAGCGATCCCAGTCCAACGAGCCGATTTGTTCGTCAGCCAGCAGCTCCACATGACCCGGGTTCAATAGCATATACAAGCTGCAATAAGACACTGCCATGCGGCAGCGAAGTTTCTCTGGAGGAAGGCATTGTCCCTGGGTGCAGGCTACGTGTTTGCTATTTCCTACCAATCACGTGCCAGAGTATGACGGTTCACATGCAACAGCCCTGCCATAATGAGTTTTCCTTCAGATTCTTCAGTAGCGTCCCAGATTGTGACGTCGGCAGCCACCCGACAACCGAAATAGACAATATATAAGGGGAAGCTGTTAACCGCAGTGAGGGGGCGCTGCAAAGTCGGTCAAAACGTCGGCATTTTACTAGTTTTAGTGTTCCATAATGACATGACTTAATACCCAATATGATTCTAACGATTTTACTCAAATTCGGTTGAGATTGATTGAGCTGTTACAGGCTTGTGTGTTCATGCCACTTCTTCCAATCGCCATCTCAACTTCTTGGGGTGCTAGGAGTACCTCAGACCAACAATATTTTTTGCAGTTAGTGTGTCATGTGTTGTTTTGAGACTGATTTAATTTTTTTGTGGATTCCGTAATTTTTTTTCTACCTTCACCACTGTCAAGCCTCATACTTGCTCCTAAGAGTGTTAGGAGTGTACTTCTCTCCCAACAATAGTTTGCAAATAGTACGTCATGTATGTACTAAATTTGGTTGAAATTGCTCTGTATCGTCAAGAGCTATATTTACGTCAACTAACAGTAACGTCAGGAGAACAGTATCAGCAAACTGGAGAAGAATTAACATTGTAGCCAAAGTTAAATTGCTACCATGATCTGAGATAGAATAGGGAAGAGCAGCAAAAGAAGAGGAAGAAAGAGAAATGGAACCGAAGAAAAACAAGAAAGGAAGTTCAAATAGTTCAAAGCACTATTGGACTTAACATCTGGGGTCATCAGTCCCCTAGAACTTAGAACTACTTAAACATAACCAACCTAAGGACATCACACACATCCATGCCCGAGGCAGGATTCGAACCTGCGACCGTAGCGGTCGCGCGGTTCCCGGCTGAAGCGCCTAGAACCGCTCAGCCACAACGGCCGGCAGAAAGGAAGTGTTCGACAAACGGTGGTGACAGCAAAGACATTCTTACGCTGTTAAACAGGAACAATTTCAGCTACAGGTACTGAGACTGAAGCATAACTGATTATAACAGGAGGTTTTTTACTCACTTCTTGAATGGAGCTTGATATTGGATAACGCTAGAGTAGTGGGTAGCTTTCTCCACCAATCTCACATATTGAGATTGTTTATCTTGTGAGGCCTTTCAGTCAGGTAGCCAGTTTCTGGAAGGTGGTAGAATGGTGCAAGAAAAGTGTTTTACAGAAGGCGTATGATATAAATGATTGTTCAGTTTCCTAAAACTAGTGTTCTGGTTGATTGCAGAATTACTGTTTTGATCAGAAAGACAACAATTTCTCGCTGACCGTTAGAGCGAAAAGAAGAGGAATTCCTTTTGGTACTTGCTCTGTCGAATCAACTCTTATAACTGTACCAAAATGAAAATTTTGTCATAAAACGGTGTGTGGGATGCCATGAAATTGCCTAGTGGGGGACTGGGGTGTCATTAGCTGTTACTTCTCTCGTGAGCCATGGCGAGTACAATTCAATGAATTGAAAATTTTTCTTCCAGTGCGTTATGCCTAGATTCTAAATTCCACTGAGGTCCTTCTGCGCAGCTTATTAAACTAATAATAACTCTGAGAGGAGGGATGTGATGGGGAATAGTTTTGCTAGAATTTATGGTTTATTCCGAAAGTAAACATTCAGAATTACGTGTAATTAGGGAAGTAGAAAAAAATTGGAAATTTGTGGTAAGGTCTTATGAGACCAAACTGCTGCATCGGTCGCTGAGCTTACACACTACTTACCCCGCGTGGCCGAAGTATAAGAGAAATGTGTGTTGACTGAAGTTTAATATCGATGTTTGAGTTGTCATCAGACAGCATATAGTTAGCGCATTGCATGTCAAAGTCATAGAGTCAATTTTCAGTCACAGTCACACATTTAAAGTATTAAGAAAGTTTTCACACTGATGGTGTAACGTTCTGTGAATGGTGCTGCGAGTGAAATATTTGTTTAAGACAGGATTGTTGTCTTTCATGATTTCCATACTTGTCGCAGTCCGAAACTAAGAGCAGATTAGATAAAGGTCGCTAAGTGCCTGCTACAGATTACGAGACGCACCGTTGTTGCAAACATTGCCACGTAGATGGACCAAATTTTGTGCTCCATTTCAGTACGCCTAATATTCATGTAAATTACGGCTGAGTGCTGATACTGTTGCAGCAAACAGGGTTTCGACTGCGAGAGGTTACCGTCTTATGGAAGAGAAGCATTTTTTCCAAAGTCAAAGCAGTGGCTATTGGCACGTAACAGCCGCTTGAGTCTTTTCCTAAGCTTTACCTTTCCAGGTTTCTCCCTGTCTGATGACAACTCTATGATTGATATAAAACTTGCGACAACACATTCCATAGACAATGAGATCGTTAGGGATGGAACAGTAGCTGGGATGAACAGTTCATTGTACGAAATCGGCGATGCCTTTATTGGAAAAATCATCTCGGCATTCTTCCGAAATAATCTAACGACAAGAAACTAGGGCAGGATGGGCGGATGGGTCACTGGACCTCAATCCTCCCATATACGATTCCAGTGTCTTATCTTTGTGCCATTTCCTGGTGAAGATGGCTGTCATTACGTTCCTCATCTGCTCGTATTGGGCCAATCTGTGATCAATTGTCAAAGATCTCCGGCCGCGCTCGAGGCCGCTTTATCGCGTCGCCTCGCTAAGAGGTAATAGGGTCGCGACTCTGCGAAATACAGAACTCACGGTCCAACTGAGGGTCTCTGGGTCCCGTCGTAGTGCACCATGCAACCGTGGTAGCCATAGTGGATAGTTGCCAAATACGGCCTATTGATAGAGGCGCTGCACATCGGCGATTAGAAACACCAGCTTCTGCCCATATTAATCGCCTGCAGTGGATGCTTCCCGAAATATCTTTGCTGATACAGAACAAAGCAACAACATCAGTGTATCGTGAGGGTCATGTATTGCGTGCAAATACACTGACGGAAAAAAACGACAACACTAGAAAAATTTAATACAGAGTAATGAAATTTCGGAAATGCATTTGTCTAGGTAACATATTTAAGTGATTTACTTTGCAAGTGATTTGCTTTGCAAGCGCGAAATAAGCCATTGCAAATGTGAAATGCTGGTACATTAGTAACCGGTGTAACTGACAGAATGTTGAATGCAAGCATGTGAACGTCTATGCATTGTGTTGTAGAGGTGCCTTGATGTGGGCTGGAGTTGCATGCCTGTCGCACTTGGGCGGGCAATACAGGGACGGATAATACTGTTTGTGAATGACGCTGGAGTTGTAACCTGACGATGTCCCATAGCTGCTCTAATGGAAACAGATCTGGTGATAGAGCAGGCCAAGGCACCACGTCGGTATGCAGCTTGTTAGGTTACAACAGCCTTGTTCTGTTGAAAAACACTCATGGAATGCTGTTCGTGAATGGCAGTGCAACAGGTCGAATCATCAGACTGATATACAAATTTGGAATCAGGCTGCGTGGGATAACCAGGAGAGCGCTCCTGTAGTCATGTGAAATCTCACCCCAGACCATAACTCCACGTGTAGATCCAATATTTTTAGTATGCAGACAGGCTGGATGCAGGCTCTCAATTAGCCTCCTTCTAATCAACACACGATCATCACTAAAACCGAAGAAGAACCAGCTTTCGTCAGAAAACACTACAGACCTTCACACTGCCCTCCAACGAGCTCTCGCTTGACATTACTGGAGTCGCAAATAGCGATGATCTGGGGTCAGTGGAAAGCGTGTTACAGTGCGTCTGGCTCAGAGTTGTCCTTGAAATAACATTTTGTAACCCTCTGTTGTGTCACTATGGTACCAACTGCTCCTTAAATTGCTGCTGCAGATGCAGTATTGTGCGCCAGTGACATACGCCGAACTCGATGAACTTCCCTCTCGGTAATGCCACGTGGCCCTCCGGAGTTGGGCTTCTTGCGATTCTTGTGAGCACCGCTGCCAGCATTTATGCACAGTGGCTACATTCCTGAGAAGTCTTTCTGCAGTACTGCAGAAGCAACATCCAGCTTCTCGTAGCCCTGTTATTCAAACTCAGTGATGTATTGATAATGGCGTCTTTGTCACCTTAAAGGCATTTTTGGCTAAAATCAACTCACACATCCAATCTCAAAGATAACCAACGCTCACGACCATTATAGCGTCTTTTTAAAGCAAACCGGATCTGCATCCTCATAGCGGCGCTACTAGCGCAGCTCCTATGCGACCGACGGAAAAATTTACATAGACATCATCTTCAGATGTAGAAGCACGCGTGCCAACTTTCGTTTATGTCGCACAGTTCCTTCTTGGTGCTGCGTCTTTTTTTTTTGTTAGTGTAGTTTTTCACTAAAAGAAGGACAAAAGGCTCATTTGTACTCTGAACGTTCGGGTGTGTGTCTGGGCTTTGACGTTCCTGAGTTTTAATGGCCTTAGGGCTTTTATTGGTTTAAGAATTTGTTTTTTGTTTTAAGAATATAAGTTAAACTGTTTAAAATACATTATGTGTTAGTTGAGACAATACCTTTTAAACGTTTTTATTGCGTTGGCCCACTGATTTTAATGTCGTTAAACTTTCTATGGTTAATTTTGGATTTAAATGGTTATAATGCTTGAAGGAAGTTACGAAAGATAGCAGCTAGTTTGTAATGCCTTTTAGCTCTCTGTCATCTGATTATACTGATCCGAAATTGAGTTTGCAAAAGTTATTGGCGTTAAAATTCTACCGTCAGCTAAAGCGTATTTTATGTTAAAAATTTTTGTGTGGCACTCCGGGGCATAACCTTTTTAGCGAATATTAATTTTTATTACTAGTTCTTAAACTTACCTAATTTAATTTGATTTACACCCCAAGATTGGCTACATGAGTGTCAATCAGGTTTCATTGTAATTATGTTGAATGGTTATTTGCCAATATACGTTTTGTAATTTTTTAACATAAATGTGTCTTAGATTCTGCCTGTACACGATATGTGTTAATGTATTCTTTGAAGTCAGCGGTCAGCAAGACCGAAGTGGCTGTTTGTTTGGAGACTTAACGTTCATTGCGTGCCAACTTAACTCTCATTCGGAAATGTCGTGGACTATTCAGACTGCTATTTGTTAGTAATTTATCGTTAAATAAGCTATATAACTTTAATGTGTTTCTCTGGGATTGTGTCCATGGTCCTTCGCCGACAGAAGTGAGCGTGCTTAAGTTTTTTGACCAGGAGTGCGACCAGGACTGCTCACACGTCTTTGTAACACAATTTCAACTGTTATCCTTGGGAATGAACAGTGGGGAACTCTAATAAAGATACCCACCATTGTAGCTCCTGTGCTGATAACTACAATAAATTGGTAAGAGACAGCTTTTTCCGTTTCATTCATATACATTGCACCAATATCCTCTTTACACAGTGCCATTAACGTTAGATGTTTGGGTGCATTATGTTGTTCACATTATTTATGAATGATTTCGTTTACTCATTTATCTAATAATTCAAAAGAGTTTTATTTCTGCCGGCCGCGGTGGTCTAGCGCTTCTAGGCGCTCAGTCCGGAACCGCGCGACTGCTACGGTCGCAGGTTCGAATCCTGCCTCGGGCATGGATGTGTGTGTTGTCCTTAGGTTAGTTAGGTTTAAGTAGTTCTAAGTTCTAGGGGACTGATGACCACAGATGTTAAGTCCCATAGTGCTCAGAGCCATTTGAAGTTTTATTTCTTTCGAACTTTTTATGCCATTTGCTTTTGAGTTACTGAACAGCCGTTAGCCGACTGCACTTTCCGTTACGGAAATATCGTTGGATCAAAGAGCAATAACTAGTAGCTGCAAACTTTGAATCCTGCAACTTCTGGGGAATTACCAAGTTTGTCGATGAATATTAAATTTCATTATCTCATCATTAGTGAAAAGTCGATTTAATAATCAAAATTACTTCCTAAATACTTTATTATACAGGGTGAACATTCATAAAACCGACAAACTGGAGGGTTGGATTCCTGACTCGAAATGGAGGGGGAAAAAGTCCTATGAACATGTGTTCGGAAATGGATGGCGCTGACGAATGAAAATTCCTTTGACCCCTTGACCACGTGCCTTGTGTTCCTTGTGTGTTGCATGCTGTGCGATTGACGTAGCGTATTGTAAGCAGCAGAATAGTGGGGTATTCATGTCGGGAACAAGCCGAGATGGTGTCTGTGTACAGCCAAGCAGATGGAAACGGTCGAGAGGCAGCACGGCTGTACCAAAACAAGTACTCTCATAGACACCAACAAAATCACACAACATTTCAAACCTTATTTTGGATTTTGTGGGATCATGGGTCCTTTCAGACAGACGAAAGTGCAGGGAGGCAGCGGACTGTGCGTACACCCGGTTTGGAGGACCAGGTCCTATAGGCTGCTGAGACAAACCCTAGTTCAGGCTCCTGGCAAGTGGCCCGCCTACGTGATGTGAGCCAAAATACGATTATGTGTATCCTGTAAGACAACTGCTACTATCCCTATCACTTACAACGAGTGCAAGAATTAACAGCAGCGGATTTCCCTTTAGGGATGGATTCTGTTGAAGGTCTCTTCACCAAACCATCACAGTTATGGGATTTCTGTCATCAGTCCTCGTTACCGTCTTGCGAACGCGTGCATTGCCACTTTGAACACTATGGGTCGTGGTTACGATCACCTCTCTACTGTGTTCTGTGATGATTTGTTGTCGTTGTAAGCACAGCGTCTATTTCCGGACACATGTCCATAGCACCTTCTCTCTTCCATTTACAGCATTTGTTGGTCTATTTATGTTGACCCTGTGCACTGACGGCTCATAACATTATGACTACTGGTCACTGTATGACTGATTGCCGCCTGGTGACGCTGCGGTCATGTGACTCACCAAGGGAAGTGGAGGACAGAGATGAAAGTGAAATCGTCCTACCGCGGCCATACGGGCCACAAATGGGGAAATCCACTGACATAACCGACTTTGACGAAGACCAGATGTTTGTGGGTTAATGCCTGGGACTGAGCATCTCTTTGTCAGAAACGGCCAACTGGTCGGCTGCTCGTGTCCTACTGGTTTGAGCATCTATGGAAAGTGATTGAAGAACGGCGAAATCACGAGTAGGCGACAAAGAATGTCGCAGAACATGCTTTGTAAAGCATGATAGGCAGCGGTCTGTGGCATATATGACATCAGAGTTCAATGTTCGTGCAGGAACAAATGTCTCGGAGTTCACCGTTCAGCGTACTTTGTTGAAAAGCAGCTCCACAGCAGACGACCCCTACATGTACCCATGCAGACCCGACGACATAGTGATTTACGGTTGCAGTGAGCACGGGATCATCGATATTGGACCGAGCATCAATGAAAACGTGTAACCTGGTCTGATGAATCACGTTTCTTGTTACACCAGGCCGATGGTCGTGCCTGAATATGTTTTCATCCAGGCGAACGGCCACTTGAACATAAACCGCGCCACGGACTGTGAGGGACTATCACCGAGGCACTATGATATGGATGGACTAATGTGCGAACCTCCTATATCCCTTCATGTCTTCCGCTACGGCGACAGCTTCTTGCAGCAGGATAACTGCCCGCGTCACAGGGTCAGGATCATGCTACAGTTGTTTGAAAATCATGGTAGTGAGCTCACATTGACGTCGTGGTCACCAAATTAACCTGATCTGACCTCAACGGAACATATCTGGTACGCTATCTGGCGTCAGTTACGCGACCACAATGGGATTTGCGTGGCCTGTGCGTAGACAACTGATGCCACATACTTCCGGAAACCTACCAAGGACATGTCGATTCCATACCACGCAGAACTGCAATTCTGTGCTGTTCCAAAGGTTTACCAACACACTGTTAAGCAGGTAGTGAGAATGTTTCGACTCATTGGTGTATGAATGGCGTCTAAAAATACATGCATCTTCTGCTGTCATAACCTGGATGTGGGCTAGATAATAGTGCATTTATACGACTTATTTAGAGGCATCCAAATGTTTTAATTTTGCTAAATTCTAACTAAAGTGAAAGCAACAATTATCGCTCCCAGCTGCACAAGCTGAATGATATTTGAATAAATACAGGGTACTGGGGTGTACGTGCAGATATTTTTGATGGTGATAGAAGACAGTGGAATGTACAACATTACATCAGTATTTACTTCATTGGCAGATTAATAATTATAGCTATTGGGAGTAATATGCTTTTAGGTAGATGAATACCTCCAAGTACATTTGCCAAGAGCAAGCCGTTAATGCTTATTTTCCCTCAGAGAGCAGGTCAGGTGTTGAAGTGTGGATGCGTGGACGCAAAACGGTTTTTCTATTCTGACAGGCATGGGCCACTTAGTAGTGCAGTTACAACCACGCAGAAAGCATTAGGTGATAAATTATGTGACGTGTTTGCAGGAAGACTGTTAGACGCAGAGAGAAAACAACAAACACAATGAAATGGGTATGCATTTAGGTGTCAATGACCATCCTATCTCAACTTATACCCTAACACACTGTATACGTGAGGCAACGTCACATGGAGTAGCAACATGATTTGTGTATACTCAAATGGGTAAATTCCAATTTCACCAAATAAACAGCGAACATTAAGACATTACAAGGAAGTCATTACTGTACTGCAATCAGTTCTTGTTGATGAAATAGCATTCCCTAATACTGAATGTAACTAAATATGCTTCTTCTAATTTATGAATAATTAATGAGATCTGACTTAGATGTCGTCAACTTTTCCTGTTTGTAAAAGGTTAATTTTGGCTTTATATTGTCGAGTTTATTCAGTTGGCGCACCACTAACTAGTTTTATAACATTTAAATATTTTTACCAAGGAAATTGATGGTGCATGTGATTCGCCAGCTGTTTATATTGAGGGGAATAAAAACTGCAGGAGATCGCAGCTTTTTCTATTTTACTATTTTGTGACATACGTAGAGACTTAAGGAAGTAAGTTACGCATGTCGTTTCACGCTAAGATCTCTGAGCACCAGGGGTGGCGCATTGTCAGAAGGGAGTACAAGTTTTCGTATTCTTGCAGACACAGTTCTGCTGCGGTGCGGACAACAGGTGCATCATAGGCTGCGAGTGAAATACCGTGATAAAGTTGAAGTACTTGGGTCAGTGCTCGTCTTGTGGTGAAACGGTCTCAACTGCACACAGACTCGCCGCCTAATTCTGACGATACGTGGACCAAATGCTGTGTCGCGTCAGCCTTAGTGAAATCGTGCTAAGAACTTAAGCACGGCCGCACAGGTGTAGGTGATACTGATCGGGAAGGAACGACATCGACATCGACCACAGACGAAAATATCCAGGCAGTCGAGTAACTGATTCCCAGCAGTTGCAGATTTCCCAGCGACGAGGATGTACAAATAGCGGCTTTCGAATGGTTCCTTGACCAAGGAATGGATTTCGAGGAACTGTACAGTTCGAGAGAACCTTTTGACCGTTGCTTACAGAGACTTGGTGATTATGTTGAAACATGGTGTCAAGTATCTGTGTCACATTGAGGTGTAGTACAGCATTCATTAAGAGTTACTTGGTCTGCCATAATAATCTATAATTTACTTTTTGAAACTCCCTCGTACAACATTTGTGGTTGCATCCTTAGAGGCAAATTGCTTCCACATGTTTTTGATAGGTCTTTGGATAAGTAGGGAGATAAATGGAATTTGAACTTGTTTACTACCGTCGATGATTAGCCTGCCTTTATGATAAGGTCCTCAGGGAACTGCTAATTTCCGATGAAAAGAGATTATCGTCTTTTCGGGGAACTGAGAGCTCAGAGTTAAAAGAAATCTCGTTTGTCTGTAGGAATTCCTAAACAAATCTCTTAATTTCACCTGTAACCAGATCCACAAATTGGAAGAAAACATGTCGGCGTTGGGAAAAGCTGTCACCAATATTTTGGCACTTTATTATTTCTAATAGTTTGTGTTTTATTTTCACATACAGATTTAACAAACTAATTAAATTTCAGTATTGCAAAAACGATGCATTCTCTTAATAAATGACAACTATTTCACATAATTTCTAAAGTAAGTTAATAAGACAATATTTTCTTAAATAACATTTCACAGCTTAACACTACAATATGTTTAATATTCGGTCACATCACAGTTATTATTGAATACAGGAATAACTTCCAATTCAGTACTTCGTGGGCTGTTCCTTAAGCTTTATAATCGCTTCGAAACGCTGTTGCGTGTTATCAATGATTTCTGTAGTGTACTGAGGCCCAGTTGCTTGCTTTTCTTCTTTCAATTTGTTTATCAGATCTTGTTGCAGTTCTCCTGAATCTTATATCGGGATCGTCACGTAAATACTGTATGAGTTTAAGGTCTAGCAACTGAAGTAGTATCTGAAACGAAATGAAATGTCGTTTGCTTCCCGGCGGGTAGGCCTGATCGCCTGGTGCAAGTCTTTTGAGGTGACGCCACTTCAGCGACTTGCGTGTCGATGAGGATGAAATGATGATGACAACACAAACACGCAGTCCCTGAGCGGAGAAAATCTCCAACCCAGCCGGCAATCGAACCCGGGCCCACCGTCGTGACAAGCCGGCGTGCTGTCCACTCAGCTACGGTGGCTGACAAGTATTACTCTAAAAACCCTGACATAAGGAACGTATTGTTATACAAGGTATGCTGTCAGAATTGGGTCATTATTTGGAAAATACGTATGTAAATCTAATACCCAGCTTTCTGTTGTCATGTGAAAATTTTGTTTCGGAATGTTGAGATGTCCCCCCTCCTTTAACACGCTGTCTGTGATAGTAATCTCTCCCATATAAGATGAGAAATACAATACCATACCGAAACATTAACCCCGCTGTGTTTTACGAGTACAATAGGTTAAAAGTATTTAGTCTGCAGACCGTCAATTGGCTTTCACCACATCATAGTTTTTTCGTCTGCTGAAAAGACGTTGAAATTGCACTCATCGTCAAATGTAACACCACTCCACCAAAAAAAGTGATTCAAATGGCTCTGAGCACTATGGGACTTAACTTCTGAGGTCATCAGTCCCCTAGAACTTAGAACTACTTAAACCTAACTAACCTAAGGACATCACACACACCCATGCCCGAGGTAGGATTCGAACCTACGACCGTAGCGGTCGCGCGGTTCCAGACTGTAGCGCCTAGAACCGCTCGGCCACCCCGGCCGGCCAACTCCACCACTCTGACCTTTGTTAACGTGGCCCCTTGTGTACTGCCGGAGCCGGTTGCTTCGGTTCACTTCGTTCACATTTGGCTTTTTCTTTCGCACTCTTTCGTTGTACTCGTACACATCTCTCTGATAACCCTCCGGCTCGCTTACACGTTCTTGCGACATTTCATGGTGGAAGACAGTAAGTTCTGAACGTCATGTTACGTCCCCTAAGTCTCATTGAGACTTTGTAGACTACTCAACAGGACAGAGTAACAACAAGTGATTGGAC
The DNA here is from genome assembly GCF_021461385.2 of Schistocerca piceifrons. Classification (NCBI taxonomy): domain Eukaryota; kingdom Metazoa; phylum Arthropoda; class Insecta; order Orthoptera; family Acrididae; genus Schistocerca; species Schistocerca piceifrons. The sequence continues at coordinate 429,617,291 of NC_060142.1, forward strand.
TGGGGGAAACAAGCACTACGATACTGCATTAATACAATGGAACTCAAGCCATGCTCTTACGTGACTCAATATTAAAGATTCGTTCCTTTAAGAACTTTCCAAATTATTTTCACAAACACGTTTATTATCATATTACAATGATTCATTGATGCTTTACTATTTGACAGGTGTCTCTTTATTGCAGCGGAGCATTTTCGGTAAAATATTTGAATGGAGCGACAAAAAAGAAATTACACAACGCATTTTTGACCGAATTTTCATTGCAAAACGATGAGTGAAAAGGAAGTAATGGTGTGTCAAATTGACCAGGTGAGGTCTCATTATGCAAAGAAAGGTTTAATTCCATGAAAGTAATCAAAGTAATTAAAAAAGCTCAATTAGTTATTTAACAGAAAATTTTGTTCGAATTTTCATAGCCAAACGGAGAGATCTTATCAAGAAGTAAAATGGATTAGAGAAACATTTGATGCACCTTTGAATGATACGTAATCTAACAGGCAAATATCCTCCTAGGACTCTCTAAGATTCTAAGTTAAACATTGTTGTTGTTGTTGTGGTCTTCAGTCCTGAGACTGGTTTGATGCAGCTCTCCATGCTACTCTATCCTGTGCAAGCTTTTTCATCTCCCAGTACCTACTGCAACCTACATCCTTCTGAATCTGCTTAGTGTATTCATCTCTTGGTCTCCCTCTACGATTTTTACCCTCCACGCTGCCCTCCAATACTAAATTGGTGATCCCTTGATGCCTCAGAACATGTCCTACCAACCGATCCCTTCTTCTGGTCAAGTTGTGCCACAAACTTCTCTTCTCCCCAATCCTATTCAATACTTCCTCATTAGTTATGTGATCTACCCATCTAATCTTCAGCATTCTTCTGTAGCACCACATTTCAAAAGCTTCTATTCTCTTCTTGTCCAAACTATTTATCGTCCATGTTTCACTTTCATACATGGCTACACTCCATACGAATACTTTCAGAAATGACTTCCTGACACTTAAATCAATACTGGATGTTAACAAATTCCTCTTCTTCAGAAACGCTTTCCTTGCCATTGCCAGCCTACATTTTATATCCTCTCTACTTCGACCATCATCAGTTATTTTGCTCCCCAAATAGCAAAACTCCTTTACTACTTTAAGTGCCTCATTTCCTAATCTAATTCGCTCAGCATCACCCGACTTAATTAGACTACATTCCAGTATCCTTGTTTTGCTTTTGTTGATGTTCATCTTATATCCTCCTTTCAAGACACTGTCCATTCCATTCAACTGCTCTTCCAAGTCCTTTGCTGTCTCTGACAGAATTCCAATGTCATCGGCGAACCTCAAAGTTTTTATTTCTTCTCCATGAATTTTAATACCTACTCCGAATTTTTCTTTTGTTTCCTTTACTGCTTGCTCAATATACAGATTGAACAACATCGGGGAGAGGCTACAACCCTGTCTTAGTCCCTTCCCAACCACTGCTTCCCTTTCATGTCCCTCGACTCTTATAACTGCCATCTGGTTTCTGTACAAATTGTAAATAGCCTTTCGCTCCCTGTATTTTACCCCTGCCACCTTTAGAATTTGAAAGAGAGTATTCCAGTCAACATTGTCAAAAGCTTTCTCTAAGTCTACAAATGCTAGAAATGTAGGTTTGCCTTTCCTTAATCTTTCTTCTAAGATAAGTCGTAAGGTCAGTATTGCCTCACGTGTTCCAGTGTTTCTACGGAATCCAAACTGATCTTCCCCGAGGTTGGCTTCTACTAGTTTTTCCATTCGTCTGTAAAGAATTCGTGTTAGTATTTTGCAGCCGTGACTTATTAAGCTTATAGTTCGGTAATTTTCACATCTGTCAACACCTGCTTTCTTTGGGATTGGAATTATTATATTCTTCTTGAAGTCTGAGGGTATTTCGCCTGTTTCATACATCTTGCTCACCAGATGGTAGAGTTTTGTCAGGACTGGCTCTCCCACTGCCGTCAGTAGTTCCAATGGAATATTGTCTACTCCGGGGGTCTTGTTTCGACTCAGGTCTTTCAGTGCTCTGTCAAACTCTTCACGCAGTATCATATCTCCCATTTCATCTTCATCTACATCCTCTTCCATTTCCATAATATTGTCCTCAAGTACATCGCCCTTGTATAGACCCTCTATATACTCCTTCCACCTTTCTGCTTTCCCTTCTTTGCTTAGAACTGGGTTTCCATCTGAGCTCTTGATATTCATACAAGTCGTTCTCTTATCTCCAAAAGTCTCTTTAATTTTCCTGTAGGCGGTATCTATCTTACCCCTAGTGAGATAGGCCTCTACATCCTTACATTTGTCCTCTAGCCATCCCTGCTTAGCCATTTTGCACTTCCTGTCGATCTCATTTTTGAGACGTTTGTATTCCTTTTTCCCTGTTTCACTTACTGCATTTTTATATTTTCTCCTTTCATCAATTAAATTCAATATTTCTTCTGTTACCCAAGGATTTCTACTAGCCCTCGTCTTTTTACCTACTTGATCCTCTGCTGCCTTCACTATTTCATCCCTCAAAGCTACCCATTCTTCTTCTACTGTATTTCTTTCCCCCATTCCTGTCAATTGCTCCCTTATGCTCTCCCTGAATCTCTGTACAACCTCTGGTTCTTTTAGTTTATCCAGGTCCCATCTCCTTAAATTCCCACCTTTTTGCAGTTTCTTCAGTTTTAATCTACAGGTCATAACCAATAGATTGTGGTCAGAGTCCACATCTGCCCCTGGAAATGTCTTACAATTTAAAACCCGGTTCCTAAATCTCTGTCTTACCATTATATAATCTATCTGATACCTTTTAGTATCTCCAGGGTTCTTCCATGTATACAACCTTCTTTCATGATTCTTAAACCAAGTGTTAGTTATGATTATGTTGTGCTCTGTGCAAAATTCTACCAGGCGGCTTCCTCTTTCATTTCTGTCCCCCAATCCATATTCACCTACTATGTTTCCTTCTCTCCCTTTTCCTACACTCGAATTCCAGTCACCCATGACTATTAAATTTTCGTCTCCCTTCACTACCTGAATAATTTCTTTTATTTCATCATACATTTCTTCAATTTCTTCGTCATCTGCAGAGCTAGTTGGCATATAAACTTGTACTACTGTAGTAGGTGTGGGCTTCGTATCTATCTTGGCCACAATAATGCGTTCACTATGCTGTTTGTAGTAGCTTACCCGCATTCCTATTTTCCTATTCATTATTAAACCTACTCCTGCATTACCCCTATTTGATTTTGTGTTTATAACCCTGTAGTCACCTGACCAGAAGTCTTGTTCCTCCTGCCACCGAACTTCACTAATTCCCACTATATCTAACTTCAACCTATCCATTTCCCTTTTTAAATTTTCTAACCTACCTGTCTGATTAAGGGATCTGACATTCCACGCTCCGATCCGTAGAACGCCAGTTTTCTTTCTCCTGATAACGACATCCTCTTGAGTAGTCCCCGCCCGGAGATCCGAATGGGGGACTATTTTACCTCCGGAATATTTTACCCAAGAGGACGCCATCATCATGTAATCATACAGTAAAGCTGCATGCCCTCGGGAAAAATTACGGCTGTAGTTTCCCCTTGCTTTCAGCCGTTCGCAGTACCAGCACAGCAAGGCCGTTTTGGTTATTGTTACAAGGCCACATCAGTCAATCATCCAGACTGTTGCCCTTGCAACTACTGAAAAGGCTGCTGCCCCTCTTCAGGAACCACACGTTTGTCTGGCCTCTCAACAGATACCCCTCCGTTGTGGTTGCACCTACGGTACGGCTATCTGTATCGCTGAGGCACGCAAGCCTCCCCACCAACGGCAAGGTCCATGGTTCATGGGGGGGGGGGGGGGGGGAAGTTAAACATTGAACTTTAAATATTCAGTCGGAACCTCATTTTCTGTACATGATGTAGAGTATCATTCAAATGTTTCTCTAAGCTATTTTATTTCTTACTTTTCGGCTAATCGCTTCACAAAGCATTTGAACATTTCTTTTGAAATTCTTTCTTATTGTGTGCATATTGTGGCGGTTCTCGTATTTAAGGGTCTCAAAGGTTGGGTTTAACAGATGGGAATCCAACTTCCATTTTCCGAGCATCAGTGCCATCTGTAATATCAATCTTTTAAATGATCAGTTCAATATTAATATTAACTTAACAAATCTGGGCTGGCGCAATAAAAGATTAACATCAACCGCAATGAACTCAAACAAGTGACTGATGCTTTACAATTTACATATGCTTTTCTTTACTTCGTACCGCCCGGTTTATCGTTAAGTTGCTGTCATTGCTCACACCTCCTCCGTCCGGTTACTTTATCATCTGGAGGGCTGAATTACTGCATTGCTGATCTCAACCAAACATGAGGCAGGTTTCTAAAACAATTAATAAAATGATTATCCCCCACTTGCAGCCTTAGTTCCATCACTCAGAAAACATCTTTACTGCGTCGTCCTAGCGTTACTGCGGTACAGGGGGAAGTAAAAAAGCGCATGTACAGCGTATATAGTTAGATAGTTACAACATGATATGTAATCACTCAAGTGCCATCGAGAATTATTAAAAACATTGCCTGGCTCAATATCTAGGACACCTTCAGTATTTTTCTCTTACAAGCACTTGTAAGCTATAAGGAGCAGTCAGATGAAAATGTGAATATGAGACGGATGGAAAAAAGTAAGTAAACTGTTTATTGTTTCAAAACTAATCGCCGTAACTGTTACTACATTTGCCCCAATGAAAGATAACATGGGCAGTGCCCACATGGAAAAATGTTTGCTGTTGCTTACGGAACCATGATTGTAACTTGGCGTGCACTTCATCCGAAGCAAATTCCGACCAAGAAGACATTCGTGACTACCGATTTGCTTCAGACAAAGAAGTGGACGCTTAGGTACAATCAAGGTTCCGTAGGCAACCGCAGACATTACCTCATGAATGCAATGACCGTGTTGTCTCAGAGTGGGATAAATGTATTGGCAATTTCGTCAATTATTTTTTAAACAGTAAACAATTTACAAACTTTCGTCCATTAGACTCATTTTCATTTGACTACCCTTTTTATAATACAACAAGTTATAACGCATTATCAACCAGTCAATGTTGAAACGTACAGTTATGAACGTTAATCGTGAGAGTATTTCTTTAAGACTTAGAAAAGATTCTTTAAACCATTTTTTAACTGACACGTTTATGTTTCGATACAACAGAATTTATCCGCACTAAAAACAGAGACGTAAACGACAGTGTTGCAACTCGTGTGCAGAGTAACTACCTTTTCTATACCTTATTGCAGTGTCTGTATTGTTAAGAGGAACGATACAATGTTCCTTAGGATATCCGAAGGAACAGCACTGCGGTGACTACAGCCGTTATGAAACAGATGAAATGTAATTGCAGCTGCGAATACGAACAACCATCAGCTGTATAAGGAGATGACGACAATGAAAATTTGAGCCGGAATAGGACTCGTACTCAGATTTTCCGCATTAAACGAGCGGTCGCCGTAAACGGTTTGGTGGCCAGACCCAAACTTCCACAGGACATTTTAATTGAAAGTCGCTGCCCGGTATCGACGTATAAATAAATTGCAGTGATGGTGTTGTCAAGAAGCGCGATGCAGTGTTCCTTCGAATCAACGTCTACATGTACATCTACATGGGTACTCTGCCAATCACATTTAAGTGCCTGACAGATGGTTCATTGAACCACCTTCACAAAAATTCTGTTTTTCTACTCTCGTACAGCGCGTGGAAAGAAACATACATCTTTATCTTTCCGTGCGAGCTCTGATTTCCCTTATTTCATTATGGTGATCGTTTCTCCCTATGTAGGTCGGCGTCAACAAAATATTTTCGCATTCGGAGGAGAAAGTTGGTGTTTCAAATTTCGTGAGAAGATTCCGCCGCATCGAGAAACGCCTTTGTTTTAATGACGTCGACCCCAAATCCTGTATCATTTTAGTGACACTCTCTCCCCTATTCCGCGATAATGCAAAACGTGTTGCTCTTCTTCTTTCGCGATGTTCTCCGTCAATCCTATCTGGTAAGGATCCCACACAGCGCAGCAGTATTCTAAAAAAGGACGGACAAGCTTAGTGTAGGCAGTCTCCTTAGTAGATCTGTTACATTTTCTAAGTGCCCTCCAAATAAAACGCTGTCTTTGGTTTGCCTTCCCCACAAATTTTCTATGTGTACCTTCCAATTTTAGTTGTTCGTAATTGTAATTCCTAGGTATTTAGTTGAATTTACGGCTTTTAGATTTGACTGATTTATCGTGTTCCTTTCAGAACTTATGTGAATGACCTCACACTTTTCGTTATTTAGGGTCAATTGCCAATTTTCTCAACATACAGGTATCTTTTCTAAGTCGTTTTGTAATTTTTTTGATCTTCGGGTAACTTTACTAGTCGATAAATGACAGCGTCATCTGCAAAGAACCGAATACTGCTGCCCTGATTGTCTCCCAAATCGTTTATATAAATAAGGAGCAGCAAATGACCTGTTACACTAACTTCGGGCACGCTGGATGGTTCAAATGGCTCTAAGCACTATGGGACTTAACATCTGAAGTCATCAGTTTCCTAGACTTAGAACTACTTAAACCTAACCAACCTAAGGACATCACACACATCCATGCCCGAGGCAGGATTCGAACCTGCGACCGTAGCAGCAGCGCGGTTCCGGGCTGAAGCGCCTAGAACCCGCTCGGTGACAGCGGCCGGCGGGACGCTAAAAATCGCTTCTGTTTTATTCGATGACTTCCGTCAGTTATTACGAACTGTGACCTCTCTGACAGGAAATCACAAATCCAGTCACATAACTGAGACGATATTCCAGAAGCACGCAATTTCACTACAAGCCGCTTGTGTGGTACAGTGTCAAAAGCCTTCCGGAAATCCAGGAATACGGAATCGATCTGAAATCTCTTGTCAATAGGTCTAAATACTTCGTGAGAATAAAGAGCTAATTATGTTTCACAAGAACGATGATTTCTAAACTCGTATTGTCTGTGTGTCAATAGACAGTTTTCTTTGAGGTGATTCATAATGTTCGAAGACAATAATTGTTCCAAAATCCTGCTGCATTTCGACGCTAACGATGTGGGCCTGTAATTTAGTGGATTACTCCTACTTCCTTTCCTGAATATTGATGTGACTTGTGCAACTTTCCAGTCTTTGGGTACGGATCTTTCGTCGAACGAACTGTTGTGTATGATTGTTAAGTGTGGAGCACATGGATGCATGACAGCGATAGGCGCTGCGGCGACTAAGGACGTTATGAAATACATGAAGTAATGCATTCACAGTTGCGAATCGAATAACCATTATCTGTTTAAGGGAATGAGGACAGTGAGAATTTGTGCCGGACCGGGACTCGAAGACGGATTTCTCGCTACACGCGAGCGGTCACCTTAACCACCTTGGCTATTCGTGCACGACTCACAGTCTGGACCCACACTACAGTACAAGTTGCAGTTCCTGCGCCACAACCTGTACTCCTGCACACTTTCACTGTCGTCATTTACTTATACAGCCGACGGTTGTTCGTATTTGCAACTGCGAGTAATTTTGATGTATTTCATAACAACTGAAGCCAGTGCAGCGCTTGTTCCTTCGGAGATTCAAGCATGTCGGAAGGAACATGGCATCGTTCTTCTTAACGACACGGGCACTGTTATATCGTATTTATCCGCCGATGTTAGGCGGTGACTTTCAATTAAAATGTAGTCAGTCCCCTGTAAAGGATTTACGCGACGCAGAGACGACGACATATGGAAGTATGTGCACGGATAGCCAAAGTAGTTACGGTGACAACTCGCGTAAAGTGGGAAATCGGAGTTCGAGTCCCAGTCCGGCACTTATTTTCTCGTCTTCCTCTTATACAGAACGCAGTTGTTCGTATTCGCATCTGTGAATACATTTAATGCACTTTTTCTAAAATGTCCTGCCTTTGTCGACGATTGTAAACGATTACTCATAAAGTGTTTGCGCGGAACTGTTACTCTGAAGTAAAGCTAATTGAGGAAACTGAATATGTACTCATTGGCAGCATACTCCTGTGTAGAGAAACCGGAAACTACAATGGTAAAAGTGTTTTGACCTACAAAGTAACTGTGTCAGAAATACTATTTTTTTTTTTTTTGCTTAGAAAACAGTGCCATATCGAGAAATTTTTTCCGTTGCATGTGCATTCCCATTTCATGAAACGTGAGGACAAAATACCTCCACCCACAAGATGATGCCACAAATGAGCAGGCGTGTTATCACAGACATCACAAATGTTACACCCGAACGTCTTGAAAAGGTTTGGAGACAATTCAACTGAAACATTCAAAAGCTGCCCATCTGGGATTGAAGCAAGGTGATCAAGTTGATGCACTCAGTTTATGGATCCATAATTTTCTTTTGATGTTTTCCTTCCGATTGATAGTTGTATGTTACTTTCAGAGAGGCAGTTAAAAATGAAAATATCAGATGGATTTCATTCTATCAGACGCACTATGTTTTAGATCACCTAGTGCTCTGTTGGTCTCCTTCTCCAGATATTCTCTCCTTCATTTTTAACTCTGAAATCATCTACATCTAAATACATATGCCGCAAGCCATGATACTGTGCATGGCGGAGGTTACCTTGCACCGCTGCTAATTTCCCTTCCTGTTTCACTTGCAAATGGATCGGTGGAGAAACTACTATATGCTTCTGTACGAGCCCTGATTGCTGTTATCTTGTCTTCACGGTCCTTACTGCTGGTGGCAGCAGTCTGTCGTAAACGCCGGTTCCCTAAACTTTCTCAGTAGTGTTTCTCGAAAAGAATGTCTTCCCGCCTCCATGGATTTCCATTTGAGTTCACGGAGCACTTCCGCCAAACACATCTTGATCGAACCTATCAATAACCAGTCTAACAGGCACGGTTCTAAACTGCTTCGATGTCTTCCTTTAATCTGAGCAGGTACAAGTCCTGAACACTCGTGCAGCATTCAAGAATGCGTAGCGGAACTGTTCTGTGCGCGGCCTCATTTACAGATGAACTAAACTTCCCAAGAATTCTCCCAGTAAACCGAAATCGACCGTATGTCTTTTGTGCAACCATCCTCACGTGCTCGTTGCACTTCATGTCGATTTGCAGATTTATGCCCAGATATTTAATGACCTGACTGTTTCAAGCAGCACACCACTGATACTATTTTCCAACACTTCAGGCTTGTTTTTCTCACCTGTGTTCATTAACTTGCATTTTCCTGCATTTAGAACAAGCTGCCATTCACAACACCAAACAGAAATTGTATCCATCATTCGCACGAACGATGCTTTCTGCACCCATGTTAATTGTGTATAGAAGCTTTTCCCTCTCATAGAAATTCTATGCACTGGAACCACACAAGAAACACAATAATAGTTGTCAACTGGAAAACGCTTTGAGGTTCACAAAAGAATTTTGCGACATTAAATTTTTACAACGCTATCGTCGTTGATTCTGATTCACAATGTCTTTGCATGGCATGTAGTGCCAAACGGAAGTTATGTTTCGCTATTGGAGCAACTTGTGCGTGACTTTCCATGGGAAGGGCCGTCGTTAGTAAACCAGTAGGTACACTTGGAAGTAGTCGATGAATCTGCAAAATGCAGTGATCTTGTAACAAAAATATTCAGTAAAAAACAGAAATTTAAATAAACTGAAACGTTTTTTTCTTTGGAGTTTAATCGGAACCATGCAAGAGCAGTACATAAAACGAATAAAAATTGATATGAAAAGTGACTAGATTTTTAAAAAATCGTGAAATCTGTATCACGGAAGGGGTAACTCGGGTCGTGTTCCCAGTTGCAGTTTGCCTACCTAGCGCCTTCCAGGAGCAACAAATATTTGATTTTCAATATATCATACAGTTAGTGACCGAATTAAAAGAATATATGCTGTCATAATCGACTCTCTAACAGCTATAATTTTATGTTTAAGGTCAAACACAATAAGTAAATCATTACAGTTTCATAATGTGTGTATGTTTTGAGGCCACGTAACTCACGGCGCGCAATTTTCCCAGATTATATGCATCCAGTATTTGAGAATGAGTGCATATGGTGACTTTCAATAAATTTTAAACACAATTTCAAACTTTTAGGAAAAATTTGCTCGATGACACAACTCACAAAATGAGGAAAGATAAAAAGTTTATAGCTTACTACATTTTCGCTGTTAATGCAGTAATACTACAGCATCAAGTATGACGTTTTAATTTATTACTTCTTTGCTACTAATCTATTCGTAAATAATTATACAGATAGTATCTACATATACTACAGAATGTGCCTGCAAAACTTTAGCATTATACGACTCATAGATCGGGAGGTATGACGTATTTTTGTACTTGGTAATTAAATTCTTTAAAGAATCGGGTGTAGTGGTTTACTGGTATGTACTAAAATGGAATAGGGTGGTCGAATTTTATGCGCCGAAACATGGTGTAGCCCGGAAGCTCATGTCCAGATTATGAGCATATTATTATGAAATGGATGAAGTCGCATCATAAGAAGGTCGACGACTGTCAGTTGAGTGATAATAATGCCTTAAAGAGAAAAAGGCCTTCGCAACAGATTGGGCTCGTAGTTCGTAGCCGCGGCCGCAGCGTGGCGCTGCGATATGATCGACCGCACCCACGCAGTGAGGTGTGCTGCCTCTGCTATGGCTGCCGAGAGGCAGAGCAGAGGCGTAGGCAAAGACACAGAAGAGACAAGCGGGCAGCGGATTGCTGCTTAGATAACGGCTGGCAAATATTGACTATGATAACGGATGCCGCTTGTGCCGGCAACCATCTCCGTCTGTTGTCTCGTTTGCTGAAGGATTGCAAGGAGCACTTCGCGTGACGTCCCGCCCTGCCACCAGCTCCCATGTGCGATATGTCTGCGTCCTCCTTTTACTTTTTGAAATGTTTACCGCATGGTTTCTAGCGCATAAGAACGCAAGGATGTAGAACCAAATCCTTACAACGCCTGTAATAACTCTAGAAACATTCAGTTAGTCTGATGTCAAGCGTGATGATTCAGTCGGAGACTATTTGTTTGTTCGTTAATTGGCGCTTATTTTACTGTCACTAACAGACAGGCAGCTTACCTCGTCCGCTGTCACAGACTTTACAGCAACCGGAAGTACTGCACCTCGCCAATAGATAGGAGCAGCAATTTCATCCATGACATTCGTCCATAAACTTAAGTGTGTCACAAGCGGCTGTCTCATTCATAACATTTCTTCGTAAACTTAAGTGTGTCACATCTATGTCATCTAATGGTCTACAAATTTCCTCGATTCTCTATGATCTTAAACAGTATTGTCATCCGCAAACGGAGAACACAAATATTTTAGTATTTAAGTCGGGTTGTAGGCTCACTTCCACGTACAACTGTACCAACGTTGATCTGTTTGGAAGTTTTGCTTTTCATCTGTTCTAAATAAAAATTTTTCATTCCGACAAAACTTACCTTTCCTGAAACTCACGGAACCTTTGTAATGAGAATGAACACTTGCTTACTGATCACTATTTCAGTTCTAAAGGTTTTACCTATTTTTAAGGATTAATACAGTTTTATTGATCTTCCTACCTCGTCACTTGGCTAAATACAAGATATCGTGCGAGTACTCCTCGGTCATTGGCAATTGATTGTCGTGTGGTTTGTTGCTTCTGTCTTTATATAGTTGAGCTATCGCCTGGTACTGCGCAGATTGCAGTTAGAGATGGGCAGTGACTTGCCATTCCTAGACGTCCTTGTCCGTCGGAAAACAAATGAATGTCTCAGTGTTAGCATTTACCGGAAACATGGCTCTGAGCACTATAGGACTTAACTGCTGAGGTCATCAGTCCCCTAGAACTCAGAACTACTTAAACCTAACTAACCTAAGAACATCACACACATCCATGCCCGAGGCAAGATTCGAACCTGCGACCGTAGCGGTCGCGCGGTTTCAGACTGTAGCGCCTAGAACCGCTCGGCCACACCGGCCGGCTACCGGAAACAAAGCCATATAGAGAGATAGCTGCCCATGATCAACTACCACCATCCAGCATAGAAAGGATGTATTCTGAGTATCATGCCGGTCCGAGCTAAAAAGGTTTCAGGCGTCGAAAACCTTACAGAAAGTATTCAAAGAAGCGACAAATTTCGCAAGCCATTTCACTGAAGACAAGCGATCAAAATTATTGGCTTCTGGCTCGTAGCCTAATTTACCTTTAACTGCCATCCACCTATGAGTAAACACATTTCACCGTATTGAAACATACTAAGGCGCTACTCCTAGCGTAAAACTTTGCCTTCAGTGATCGTCTAAGATATGGTATCAAAGCGTATTCTTGATCGTCATGTCTGGGTAATGTCTCTTTTTTTTCATGTCCAGAACAGAAGGCGAGAGTATTGCCGAAAGAGGGGTGCAGTATTGGAGAGAGATAGTACGTGTGTGTGTTGGGGGGGGGGGGGGGGGGGTGAGAGAGAGAGACTGAACGTAACATTGATGACAGTGTCAAATGGTGCAAATGGCTCTGAGCACTATATTAGGTCATCAGTCCCCTAGAACTTAGAACTACTTATATCTAACTAACCTAAGGACATCACACACATCCATGCCCGAGGCAGGATTCGAACCTGCGACCGTAGCAGTCCCGCGGTTCCGGACTGCAGTGCCTAGAACCGCACGGCCACCGCGGCCGGCGACAGTGTCAATACAGTAGAGTTACTAAATACGGTTTTCCGAAATTTCTCGCAAAAGAAGACGAAGTAATCGCTAACGTCGATTTGCAATAGGACTTTGGAACATATACTGTGTTCGAACATTATGAGTTATCTGAAGGCTGTAAATTCAACTAAATACTAACATAAGTTGGAAGGATCACACAGATAATTTAGTGGGAAAAGCAAACCAAAGACTACTATTTATTGGCAGAACACTGAGAAAATGCAATAAATCTACTAAAGAGACTGCCTTTCACTACGCTTGCACGTCCTTTTCTGGAGTACTGCTGTGCAGTGTGGCATCCGCACCAGATAGGATCGACGGAGGACATCGCAAAAGTTCAAAGGAGGACAGCTCACTTCGTTCTATCGCAAAATAGGGAGAGAGCGCCACGGATATGATACGTGAACTGGGGCGCCAGTACTTAAAACAAAAGCATTTTTCGTTGCGGCAGGATCTTTTAGTGAAATTCCAGGTGCCCCCTTCTTAGGGAAGAATGACCATCATAACAGAGAAATCAGTGCTCGTGCAAAATAAATTTAAGAGCTCGTTTTCCCGCGAGCTGTTCGAAAGTGGAACGGTACGGAAACAGCTTGGAGGTGGTTCGATGAACCCTCGGCCATGGCACTTAATTGTGAATTGCAGAGTAACCATGTAGATGTAGATGTGTTATTAACTGCCGTTCCATGGATACGTATGTCCCTTGTCCCAGTCTGTTCAACGTGATATGCGTCCTATATTATGAAGCAGTATTCCAGTATGGGTATTGCAAGTTCGTCCTACATTTCGGGCTTCTGTAAAACATGCCAACTTTGAGTGTTTTGCGTTCTTTTAAATCCCGCAATCGTTTTTCCTTGCTTCTGCAACAGTGTTCTTATTAATTTATTTGGTATATGTCCGTCAATAGCTTTCGATACTATTTCTTTGAATTTAAACCACATCCGTCAGTTGTTGTTGTTGTTGTTGTGGTCTTCAGTCCAGAGACCGGTTTGATGCAGCTCTCTATGCTACTGTGCTCTGTGCAAGCTTCTTCATCTCCAAGTACCTACTGCAACCAACATCCTTCTGAATCTGCTTAGAGTATTCATCTCTTGGTCTCCCTCTACGATTTTTACTCTCCACGCTGTTCTCCAGTACGAAATTGGTGATGCCGTGATGCCTCAGATAGCAACCGATCCCTTCTTCTAGTCAAGTTGTGCCACAAATTCCTCTTCTTCCCTATTCTATTCAGTAACTCCTCATTAGTTACGTGATCTATCCATGTAATCTTCAGCATTCTTCTGTAGCACCACATTTCGAAAGCCTCTATTCTCTTTTGGTCTAAACTATTTATCGTCCGTGTTTCATTTGCATACATGGCTACACTCCATACAAATACTTTCATAAAAGTGTTCCTGATCCTTAAATCTATACTCGATGTTAACAAATTTCTCTTCTTCAGAAACGCTTTCCTTGCCGTTGCCAGTCTACATTTTATGTCCTCTCTACTTCGACCATCATCAGTTACTTTGCTCCCCAAATAGCAAAACTCATCTACTACTTTAAGTGTCCCATTTCCTAATCTAATTCCCTCAGCATCACCTTACTTAATTCGACTACATTCCATTATTCCCGTTTTACTTTTGTCGATGTTCATCTTATATCCTCCTTTCAAGACACCGTCCATTCCGTTTAACTGCTCTTCCAGGCCCTTTGCTTTCTCTGACAGGATCACAATGTCAATTGCAAACCTCAAAGTTTTTATTTTTTCTCTATGGATTTTAATTCCTACTCCAAATTTTTCTTTTGTTTCCTTTACTGTTTGCTCAATACACAAAGTGAATAACATCGGAGATAGGCTACAAGCATGTCTCACTCCATTCTCAAAACCACTGCCTTCGTTTCATGGGCCTCGACTCTTATAACTGCCATCTGGTTTCTGTACAAATTGTAAATAGCCTTTCGCTCCCTGTATTTTACCCCTGCCAACTTCATGATTTGAAAGAGAATGTTCCAGTAAACTTTGTCAAAGGCTTTCTCTGAGTCCACAAATACTAGAGACGTAGGTTTGCCTTTTCTTAATCAATCTTCTAAGATATGTCGTAGGGTCAGTATTGCCTCGCGTGTTCCATTATTTCTACGGAATCCAAACTGATCTTCCCCAAGGTCCGCTTCTATTAGTTTTTTCATTCGTCTGTAAAGAATTCGTGTTAGTATTTTGCATCAGTGGTTTATTAAACTGATAGTTCGGTTATTTTCACACCTGTCAGCACTTGCTTTCTTTGGGATTGGAATTATTATATTCTTCTTGAAGTCCGAGGGTATTTCACCTGTCTCATACATCTTGCTCACCAGATGGTAGAGTTTTGTCAGGGCTGGCTCTCCCAAGGCTATCAGTAGATCTAATGGAATGTTGTTTACTCCCGGGGCCTTGTTTAGACTTAGGTCTTTCAGTGCTCTGTCAAACTAGTCTTGCAGTATCCTATCCCCCATTTCATCTTCGTCTACGTCTTCTTCCATTTCCATAATATTGCCCTTCAGTACACCGCCCCTGTATAGACCCTCTATATACTCCTTCCACCTTTCTGCTATCCCTTCTTTGCTTAGAGCTGGTTTTCCATCTGAGCTCTTGATATTCATACAAGTGGTTCTCTTTTCTGCAAAGGTCTCTTTAATTTTCCTGTAGGAAGTATCTATCTTACCCAAAGTGATATATGTCTCTACATCCTTATATTTGTCCTCTAGCCATCCCTGCTTAGCCATTTTGCACTTCCTGCCGATTTCATTTTTGAGACGTTTGTATTCCTTTTTCCCTGCTTCATTTACTGCATTTTTAAATTTTCTCCTTTCATCATTTAAATACAATATCTCTTCTGTTACTCATCTGCAGACATGTGGTCTACGCTTACATATTCAGATTGGAAGGAGTGGAGACTGTGTGTTACAAAGGCGTCAAGCGAATTTTTATCCTCTTTTATAAGTAGATGTAGTTTGCGTTACTTTTTTGTGGGTTTGTACGTTACATTATTCAGTCTCGCTACAACAGCCTGTGGTTACTAATCCCTGTATCCCTGATGATTCTCCCTAATTGATCAGGACTACTTTTTGCTAAGAGATCAAGTATGTTTCCGCAATCATTTACACTTCTAGAAGGCTCCTCAACTAATTCTCCAAAATAATTTTCCAAAAACGCATTCAGGATTTCGGACGATGTTTTAAGCCTACCTGCGACTGTAAACATACATGTTCTCCAAAACATCGAGAGTAGATTGAAGTCACCAACAACTATTAGTGCATGGGTAGGGAACCTATTTAAAATGAGACTATAGTTTTCTTTTAACTGTCCAGAAACTGTATCAACCGAGTCGGGTGGTTGGTAGGAGGAACCAATTATTAATTTATAACAGATGTCAAATATAACATCTACCCATACTAATACACAGGAACTATATACTACAAGGTACATTACTTATGACAGCAACAAACCCTCCACCGCCAACTGTATTTAATATATCCTTTCTGAAAACGGTTAGGTCCTTTGTAAAAATTTCGGATGGGCACACTTCCGGCTTTAGCTAGTTTTCCGTACCTATTGAAAGTCGTATACTCGTGCACATTTTTATAAGACCGCAGACCCAGAGATACTGTTTCTGGTCGAAGATGTTAGTGTTTGAGTAAGAGAGCGCTGGGCGCACAGTTGTAGGTACCTGTCTCTGAGGGAAAGACGATTGTCAGATGTTTTTGATAAGACAAACTTAACTTGCAATATAATTTTGCTAAAAAAAATCAGTTTTAGTAATTCACCCCAATAAGTACCGCCTCACTGTCCAGGTCATATATTTTTTTTCTTAAATGTTGTTGTTAATCAAAAATTGCTCTGAGCACTATGGGACTCAACTGCCGAGGTCATTAGTCCCCTAGAACTTAGAACTAGTTAAACCGAACTAACCTAAGGACATCACAAACATCCATGCCTGAGGCAGGATTCGAACCTGCGACCGTAGCGGGCTTGCGGTTCCAGACTGCAGCGCCTTTAACCGCACGGCCACTTCGGCCGGCTGTCGTTAATCAGCCAAAAGAATTTCATGGGCATTTGAAAGTATTATGGGCAGCATTGCACACTGCTGAACCTGTAGCTTGCATATTTATATTCTTGTGAAATACCAGAATATATCGCGGTCTACCGTTGCTGCTCTAGAGGTAAGGCAGTTTAATTTGTTTGTTATGTGCTCAGGGACCAAAGTTATCAGTTTTGAACAGGGCCAAATGATTCAGTGCCGGAGGGTCTGAATGTATTTTGCAGTATTTCTTTATTGGTATTGGGAGCTGCATTACTCAATCAATTCGTGTAGATTTTTGCCAACTATAACACAGAGTAAGCACACCACTTGCTCTTACAACACGCAACACGACAATTCGTGTTCAGTACTCATTCCACAGATCAGACATTCATCCAACGTAATCGTGAAGTTTATTATTTCATTTTTTTAAAGAACGTTACACTATCACGATTTGAGCTTCAATTCTTTCTATTAACGGTTGGAGCTCTTGTTCTTTTTCAATACAGCTACGACAATTTACAACTACGATGCCGATTGTTTGTAGGTCTACTTATTTGTGTATGTCCTGCACCCTTTTAGTCTGAAGTCTTCTCTGTAGTTTCTCGAGACCCTCTAACCTACAAAACGGCCCAGTCCCCTCCACACAACCGCTTTTACCCGTGTAGCCGCTTCTTGTGTGTAGTGAACCCCTGACCTATTAAGCGGAACCCGGAAACCCAATACCCTTTGGCGCAAGTCGAGGAATATGCAGCTTACATGGTCGCAGAACCAAGTGAGCCTCTGATTCAGACCCTCTACTCGGCTCAGTAGCAAAGGACCACAGTCAGTTCTTCGACGATGCTACAGATGGCGAGTTCCGTCTTCATCTCGCAAGCAAGACTGGTAGTCTTTACTACTTTAGCCAGCCGCCCGAAATGAGAGAGAATCTCTTCCATTCCAAAGCGACAGACGTCGTTAGTTCCGTTAGGAGCCACCATCTGCAGTTGGCTGCACCCTGTGCTCCTCATGGGACCCTTTTCACATCTAGAATGACTCCTCCCGGTATGCATAAGGGCTGCACACTGGATCTAAGCCAGCACAGGGTATCTTCTCTGTTAAGCCAGTGACTGATTTTCCTACCAAGACCGGACAAGTTCAGAAGGTCAATTGGGAGTTGTTCCATTGGGCGAGTACTGGAGATCCTCAGGGAGCCGGCCGCTGTGGCCGAGCGGTTCTAGGCGCTTTAGTCCGGAACCGCGCTGCTGCTACGGTCGCAGGTTCGAATCCTGCCTTGGGCATGCATATGTGTGATGTCCTTAAGTTATTTAGGTTTCAGTAGTTCTAAGTCTAGGGGAATGATGACCTCAGATGTTAAGTCCCATAATGCTTGAAGCCATTTGATTTTTTCCTCAGGGAAATAGTAGACAGGTCCGGAAGGAAGGCCGATGTGCTGTCATTATGTTTGCTGGGTGCCCTCTTCCGAGTTGTTGAAGGAGTTCTATCGTCGGCTGTTGTACGCACTGGGTGTAACCAGCTGCAAATCATAGCTCTTGTCGGCACGAATTACGGTTTCTGTCTTGGTTTTGAGGCCATAATCGGTTCCCTTAAATGGTTGGCTGAATTAGTGAACTCACATACCTTCACATGAGGGGGTGCAGCACAACTCACTACATGCAGCATCTCACCCAACATCGATCGGTGTCTTCTGATTTGGAGTTAATTGGAAGGCATGAACCACCGACTAGGCCGATTCTCGAACGTTCTGGGGTACTGATTTCTTGATCTCCATGATCGGGTGCTTAACTGGAGTAGTCTCCCTTTAGATCAGGCGTCACATCACACAGGAAGCGACTGCTACCGCAGCGGATTTTCGAGGTTAGAAGCATGTTGACATGCGACGAATGATGATTTACTTACCATAAAGGGAGAAAGATTAGTCAGTTTATTCTCAGAGTAGAACATTCATCCTTGTAGAACGGAAAAAGAAAATATTAATTTGGAACTAGTTACCTGCAAACAGCTTCAAAGTACGATCCCAGAACTGGTACCGCTTATTAAAGATAACAGTGTCCACGCATTAGTGGGAACAGAAAGCTTGCTGCAATAAGGTGTGAACAGCAGTGAAATCAGAGATTCAGAATAGAATACACAGACTAATTATGAAGTACACGACAAATTAAAAAAAAAAAAAAACAAAAAAAACCGGCATAGGTAAATGACTATAGATAATGTAATAACGTAAAAGACAAATTTCAATTTTTTGTAACTGCCGAGAGGGGCGCCAGCGACCGCATTTCCTGAAAATTGTGCCGAACCAATCAGAGAAAGCATTTTGTGTGCTAGAATCTGCTCGTTGTAGTCGGTAGTGAATGTGACAGACACTCCACGAGCAACTGTCAAACATAGTCCTCGTTTCTGGGAAAATTAACGTATTCTAACAAGGCAATCTTCGGACTTTCTTCACTTAGAGAATTGTCAAGGTTATCACCTATCTCTGTATACTACTATTGTGACTCATGCCGCAATTTGAAACTGATAGCAGGGACAAGATGGCGCCCCTCCACATTTCTACAAACATGTACGAGATTATCTAACGGAGACGTAACCCTATCGCTTGATAGGCCTTGTTGAGATCCCTCACATGGCGCTACTCGAGTGGCCTCCACGGTCGCTGGGCTTGACGCTTTGGGATTGTGTCTTGTGGGGTTACCTCAAGGATAATGTGTATTTTCCACCTTTACCGCAGAACCTCGAGGGCTTGAGACACCGCATCACAGCAGCTTTTCTTACCGTGCTTGCTTGTAATACGGGCTTTGATACGGGCAGAATTGGATCATCCGTTAAAACGCGCACCGTGTGACGAAGGGTGGACACGTAGAACATTTATAAACATTTTAAAATACTGTCAGAGTCTGTGTTTCACATACTGCATCATTTGTTTCGTTGTTATTGGTCGTTTTTCTGTTCCGAATTTTCGAAATGTTTCATGGACCTGCTAATTACCCTGCAATAGCACCAGCGTACATAAGTATTGCCGCAAACAACACGATAATATGTGGTGAATTTATTACAAATTCTGAATGTGAAGTGGTATAGGTGAAGGTAAGCATCAAAGATAGGCTAAACACGTTAACCGGATGCTTTTATAGACTACCTGCATCAGGAGCTAGAGTGCCAAAGAGCTTTAGAGAAAACTGAGAATATGGTGCATAAATTTTCAGTCGCGTTCAGAGGGTCCCAACTTAAAAATCGATAATCTGATATTAGTTTTCATTATATTTCTACAAAAACAACTACTAAATGTTGACAAAATAAACGAAAAGTACAAGGTATTTTAACAATAGCAACGTTTGAAGAAAAACTATTGCATATTTATTACATCATGAGATATTGTTTGTATAAATAATATTGATGACTGTTACATGGAATTTATTTTATGATTGTCATTGATCTTCCCCTCAGATTTGTTCCATTCCGTATAAAAACAAACTGTGTGAAATATGGGCTCTTTAGGACAACAGGAGAGGATACACCTGAGACTTCAACTTTTGTAAGAGGCAAAATGTTCGCTGACGATTCACAGCGACACGAACGTCGTTTAAGATTGGTTATGCCCCTGAGAGGCAAGCAGGGCATAGGGTCTTTGCAGCATTCGTACGCGGTGTCCCTACCAGTCAGTCGTCCGCTCCGCGTCAAAGGTGTTGGTTCAAATGGTTCAAATGGCTCTGAGCACTATGGGACTTAACTTCTCAGGTCAACAGTCTCCTATAACTTAGAACTACTTAAACCTAACTAGCCTAAGGACATCACACACATCCAAGCCCGAGGCAGGATTCGCGGTCGCGCTGTTCCAGACTGTAGCGCCTACAACCGCTCGGGCACCTCGGCCGGCAAATGTGTTGGGCCACACAAAATTTAAGTTCCTCATTCGCTTCTAAAATATTCTTGTCCGCTTGGAGACAATTATTCTTATCGTTTAGTTGTTGAAATCCACTATCAGTTTACTGGAGCACGTAGTACGCTGCACGTTCAATTCGTCGAAACTGTTAGTTTCGTGAACTCTCGTCGTCCCGGGGCCAGCGAATACTAAAGGACGCTTAGCGTAGCTGGAAAGAGCCAGCGAACATTTTGTCACTAACTGGGAGGGGGGGGGGGGCTTGTCACAAAGACTTCGAGACAAGCAGTATATAGGTCCTAGAATATATTCTTCTGCTTTTCTGTATTAGGCCACATGCTTGTGTTAGTGGTTGAAAATTAGATCTACCAATTTACATCAGAAACAGCATTCGAGGCAGAGCAAAGAGTTTTATTTTCCAGAAAAATCATGCAAATGTCGTATTGTTAATTGATTACCTCGCAGAGGGTGAGCAAATAAGAGTAACAAAATAATTGCTGAATCTTCCTCAAATTTTCTTAGGCCAACTTGCTAACAAGTGAGTAATAAGAATCTGGATTCCAAAAGAAACAACAAGTTATACCGCTCCAGGAAAAGGTCCAAGCCGGAGAAAGGCTTTCTGACAATGAGAAGACTGAGGGGATTAAATTCCAACTGTTTAGTCCAGAGAAAAGTTTTTGGTAGCTATAAGTGGGTGTTTTCCAGCCTTCCAGAATCGCATTTCTGGGTTGGAACTACTGGTCAGACAATTGGACAGTGTTCATTGACCAAAACGGAAACACATCTAAAAATGTGTGATTTCTCAGCTACAGTGAATCTTTTAGTTTTAGACCGAGAACTATTTACATAGGTCTCGTAATCCACCACGAACAGAAGGAATGCTAGTGTTGATGGGTCGGCGTAAGGCATTGTTCTTCCAGACGGACCGCTAGCTCAGTACCAGAACGGTAGAGGACGACATAGGAGGAACTATCCTGGCATTCATCCGTATCGACTTCGAATATTGGACAAACGCCAGTGACTGAAGATGGATGGCGGAACTGAGTTTCGCTCCTCTCGGCATTAGTCTAATACCTTTAAGTTTTGTAGCATCTTGCTGGTGTTGTACCGGCACCGGGCAGGATTCAAGTAACTTGTTTTCGATACATGGAGGGTATATTCCGCAGGATAATGATGCATTATTCCTACTAGCAGTTGCGAATCAATGGATTCTGTGTCTTATCTCTAAAAGATAGAAAAAAACATACATCAAGTTCTATTTTTGTTTGAAGTGAGCCCTACTTAAATCACTTAGTATGTTTAACATTATGTTTCATGCAACCATATTCTGTCCACACAAATTATTAAATACTGACTTTCATTGGGAGACAGATACACAGAAACGCAAAAAGACTAGCTAAGTAGCGTAATATGAGGTAAAAAAACAAACATGTGGTTAATTCTAATGGGCTTCGCTGACTTAACCCTTTGTTTCCCGATATAAGAAAAAATTTACTTTTTAACATTTTCTTTGCAGAATTTATGCTATTGTGGCCTCAAATGACGGTAGGATTTTTTGTAAAATTTTATTTTATTTTTTACAACTTTTTTCACTCCTGGTACTCAGAAGTACCGTCAGACTCCATGGACAGAATCACAACACGCGCAGAAAAATGCTCCAATATTTATAACTTGTACTTTATTCCACATAAATATTAAATATTTTTACATTAGAAAATTAATTAACAAAAATACGATATTTCTGAATTTTTTTTAAATTCGCGTAAATGTACCTCACTATGTGTTTGACTCTCCACATTCTGTGTGTCCGGTATTCACATTGAGGTGAAGGTGTAAACGGCAAAGAACACTCTGAGGCATCATTATCCGAACAAGTGGAGTTTGTTTCACAATCTGCCTCTTGCAAATTGCACGAAAAAGCTTTGTCAAAATTATTAACATTTTCGTCATCATCTTCGATGTCAGTATCCTCTGTAATATCAGAAGGAATGTCCTCATAAAAATTTGTTTCAAGTAGCCACCAGTTTTACGATTTTCGTCCATCTGTGTGTGAAAAAGTGCACAGAACAACTAGTGAGAGGTAACGCACTGTTGCTACAATAAAGTGTTCGCACAACCTGACGGTACTAATAAGTCCGCTTTATATTTTCCACTTTATCTCATTCACTTGTAACCTAATGCTTCAAGCTATTATAAAAAACAAAGAAGGTAAGTACTTACAGTGGAAAACTCAGCGGAAGTTTCAATAAATTGCGCACAAATTCAGGCAACACCATGGAAACAAGCACATACAATTTTCTGTTTTCACAGCAGCGCGCGAAAACCAATTTCAAGCTCTGACAGCCAGAGAGGTCTATGTATTGCATAATAACATCTATGAAACAGTAGAGCAGAGTTACTGTTACATACCGACAGGCTCTCAGATCACGAAACTGCAACACGAGAAAATAATGAGAGTCAAAACTTACTGGTACTTTTAAGCACCATCAGGCAACAAAGGGTTAAAAAAGGCCTTATTCATACACACCACGTGGTTGACCTATTTTTACTTCACAACTGTCACATTAGCTAAGTTTCTTCTTTCGTCTTTAACTCCGAGTGAAAATCAATGCAGTACAGTTATCTATTATATCATTTTCAAACTATAGTATATAAGTTGTTGATAAGTCCCCGTCTATCACTAACATGACGATGTTTTTTGCTACAAACGTTGTTACTTCTTTATCTGCAGTTAACTTCCACTCTTACAATCGATTCTTACTAGATTCAGGATTTACCTTATATTACAGTTTTTTTATTAAAATAATAAAAACTGCGCGTGTCATAAACGGAAAGACAGTAGAGCAGGTAACAAATGAGCAAACGACATTCGCTCAGAACTGCTGATATCCTTGGGAGAGCCAGCCATGACTAAACTATTCCAGTTGCTGTGCAAGATATATGAGACAGACATCAAGAAGAATGTAATAATTCCAATTCCTAAGAATGAAGGGGCTGACAGGTGTGAAGTTATCAAACCATCAGTTTAATGAGTGATACTGACACGAATTATTTACAGAAGAATGGGAAAACAGTTGAAAATCAATTTGGATTCCGGGGAAGTTTGGGGACACGCGAGGCAATACAGATCCTGCGACTTATCTTAAAAGATGGGTTTGGAGAAAACTTTTGACAATGTTGATCGGAATACACTCTTTGAATTTCTGAAGGTGTCTGGGGTGAAATACAAGGAACAAACGTTTCTTTACGAACTACAAAGAAACCAGACGGCAGTTATAAGAGTCAAAATCATGAAAAGGAAGCAGTGATTGAGAGGGAGGTGAGACAGGATTGTAGCGTATCACCAATTTTATTAGATATGTACATTTAGTAAGCTGTGAAGGGAAGCAAGGAGAAAATTGCAAAGGGAATTAAAGTTCAGGAAGAAGAAATAAAAACTGTGCTATTTGTGATGACACTGTAATTCTGTCAGAGACAACAAAGAACTTGGAAGAGAAGTTTTAAGGAATGAACAGCGTCTTCAAAGGACGGAATAAGATGAATATTAACGAAAACGAAACAAGGGGAATGAATCGAATTACATCAGGGTATGTCGAGGGAATTAGACTAGGAAATGAGGCGCAAAGTAGTAAAAGAGTTTTGCTATTTGGACAGTAAAATAAGGTATTATGGCCGAAATAGGGAGGAATACAGGGTGTTACAAAAAGGTACGGCCAAACTTTCAGGAAACACTCCTCACACACAAAGAAAGAAAATATGTTATGTGGACATGTGTCCGGAAACGCTTACTTTCCATGTTAGAGCTCATTTTATTACTTCTCTTCAAATCACATTAATCATGGAATGGAAACACACAACAACAGAACGTACCAGCGTGACTTCAAACACTTTGTTACAGGAAATGTTCAAAATGTCCTCCGTTAGCGAGAATACATGCATCCACCCTCCGTCGCATGGAATCCCTGATACGCTGATGCAGCCCTGGAGAATGGCGTATTGTATCACAGCCGTCCACAATACGAGCACGGAGAGTCTCTACATTTGGTACCGGGGTTGCGTAGACAAGAGCTTTGAAATGCCCCCATAAATGAAAGTCAAGAGGGTTGAGGTCATGAGAGCGTGGAGGCCATGGAACTGGTCAGCCTCTACCAATCCATCTGTCACCGAATCTGTTGTTGAGAAGAGTACAAACACTTCGACTGAAATGTGCAGGAGCTCCATCGTGCATTGTAAGGTGTATGGTTCGCCGGCGATGGGCGAGGCATGACAGAATCTCTGACCAGAGAGTAGTTTATAGTTAGTTGTTGCTTGTCGCTTGTCTGCGCGAGTCGACAGTAGAAGTCAGTCGGATACGATAGTAGGGAGTCGGCATGCGTCGGCTGTGTGCTCTGGTCGCGACTCTGGTCAGGACTCTGGAGGATGAGTATTGTTGTAGAAGGTAAAGAAGCAGCATTGCGCATATTTAATAATGTATGTTAATTGTAATTTAATTTAGTCAGAAAAAATGCCCCAATAATAATTTTTTTATAAAGTAACTCTTTTAAAGAAAAGTATTCATTTCAATTTAAAGAATTTTTCCACTCTTTTGAAGAAAAAGCATTCATTTCAATTTAAAGAATATTTCCTATGCATTCCTTCCAAGAATAAAAATATATATATTATTGGTGTTTTGCCCTTAAAGAGCGCATTTGGACTAAACTACATGGCCAGTTCCTTGTGCTGCCTTCCTTGCTGCCCAAACTTCCCTCATTCGCTCGCTGTGTTTCTGTTTCCGGTCCTCTGTCCATGCTTCTTGTCGGCTTCGTGTCTTCGGCTTCATCTTCATTGCCTTTTGGTTGCCCATATTTCTTTCATCTTCTGGCTGTGATCTTGCTTGCGTTCTTCGGTCCATTTTATGCCTGTTAGTTTGTCGCATTGTATCTCATGTAGTTTACTTTTCTTAATGATGTTTCTGAACTTTATTCTGTCGTTTCTTGTGTCTGCTGTTATGTTGAGCTGGTTCAGGTCGTTTTCTACCTCTGCCACCCATTTGTTGTTTCTAGTGGTTACCCAGTCAAAGATCTGTTTGGTCAGCCTGTGTGATGGCATTCTGTATAGGTGTCCATAGAATTGTAGTCTGCGTTTTCTAATCTTTTCTGTGATTGTCTCCGTATGTTTTTACAGTTCCTCTGTAGGTTTCTTGATCCATATTCCATTGTTGTTAGTTGCGCCAAATATTTTCCTAAGTATTTTCCGTTCTACTTTTTCTAATTGTCTGATACGTGTATGCCCTCGGATTAGTGTGGTCTCTGCTGCATATAGTGCCTCGGGGAGCACCACCGTGTCGTAATGGCGTAATTTGGCTTTTTGTGAGATAGACTTCTTGTTGTAATGATTCCACACTACTTTGTATGCCTTGTCCAGTTTAGTCTTTCTTTCTTCATTTGAGTCTCTGTTATGTCCACTCATTTGTAGTGTTTCACCGAGGTATTTGAAGTTTGCTGTTTTGTAAATCGTGCCATACTTTGTGTTCAGAGATGAGAGTTTCTTTGTGCTCATAAACTGTGTCTTTTCGTAAGAGATCTGTAGTCCAGTTTTGGAAGCGATTTCGTGCAGTTTTTCAATAGCGTCTTTTGTTTCCTTTATACCTTTCGTGACAATCGCCAAATCGTCTGCAAAAGCCAGGCATTTAATCTGTAGGTTTCCTAAGGTTAACCGCTGTTGTGATGTTTCCCATTCTTTTATGACCTTATCTAACACCAGATTGAAAAAGAGAGGTGAGAGGCCATCGCCTTGTCGGACACCTGTGCGAATTTCAAAGGGCTCTGATAGTTCCCCACAGAACTTTACTTTGGAGGTCGTCTTGGTTAAAGTTTGCTCTATGATAGCCCGTGTTTTGTTGTCTACTTTGTATTCTGCTAGAATTTTGAAGAGAGTTTTTCGGTCGATAGAGTCGTACGCCTTTTTGAAGTCAACAAAGGTAATGATCAGGTTCTGTTTGTGTTGTAAAATCATTTTCAAGTTCCAAATTTGTTCCGCACAAGACCGCCCTTTACGGAAGCCTGCTTGGTATTCCCCAATCAAGTGGTCGGTTTGGCATTCTAGTCTGTTCAGTAAAGCTTTAGAGAGGATCTTGTATGTGACCGGTAGTAGGGATATTCCTCTGTAGTTGTTCGGGTTAGTCTTGTCACTTTTTTTGTGTAGTGGGTGTATCAGGGCAGTTTTCCAGTCGTCAGGAATTTTCATGGTCTTCCAGATGGCTTCCAAGATCCTGTGGATGTCTTTGGTGAGTTCTGGGTCTTGTAACTTCCAGATTTCCGCGATGATGCCATCTTCTCCTGGTGCTCTACGATTCTTGAGTGACTTTATTATTTCTTTAACTTCTTCTAGAGTTGGAGGTTCACTATCTGGATTGTATGTGCTCGTTTCTGTCATCATTTCTTCCATGGGGGGGGGGGGGGGGGTCCGTGTTGAGCGGTTTTTCAAAGTACTTTGCCAGAATGTCACAATTGTTTTTGGTATTGGTTTCTAGGGTTCCATCCGGTCTTCTGAAGCACAAGTTGGGTGGTTGATATCCAGTCATATTTTCTCTGAACGTTCTGTAGAAGTTTCTTGTATTGTTCTTCATGAAGTCCGATTCGATCTCTGTCAGTCGCCGTTTGTCATACTGTCGTTTTTCACTGCGAATGATTTTGCTTGATTGCTTCTGTGTTTTCAAGAAGTTCATCCAATTCTCTTGGGATTTATGGCAACTAAATTTTTTCCATGCACTGATTCGTTGGTCAATAGCTTGGTCACATGTGTGGTTCCACCAACGGTGTTTCCGTGTTCGTGGTGCTTGTGCTAGTTTCATGGCCTCTCGGATTCTTCGTGAAAGTTATGTCCAGTCTGTCGTTTTCTCCATTTTAATTTTGTATAATATTTGTGTCTGGTTTAAAGTAATGTATTCTGGATCTGGTCTAACAATTTTGTTCTTCTGGAGCTTTTTCTTGGGCAAAAGACGAATCCTGATCTGTAGTAGGTGGTGGTCTGAGTCGAAGTAGCCTTTACGGGTGTCTATGTTCAAAATTTCTTTTTGTGAGTCTTTCTGCACTATTACGTGGTCGATTTGTAGTTCTTGCTTTCCGCTGGGGAATTTCCATGTGGTAAGTTTTCGTGTTGGTTTCTTGAATTTTGTTGACATAATGGCGAGGTCGTGGCTTTTGCAAAAGTCTATCAGATGTTTTCCGTTTTTGTTGGTGTCCTTGTGTGGAGTATGTTTTCCTGTGATATGTCTGTATATCTTTTCTTTTCCGAGTTTGGCGTTGAAGTCTCCCAGTATTATTTTGACTCTATGTGCAGGAATTTTTCTGATGGTTTCTTCCATTGTCGTCCAGAAGTCATCAATTTCGTCCGGGTTTCTCCTGTTGTAGTCATTAGTCGGTGCATGTGCGTTGGTTATTGTGTAGGATTTATTGGCTGATTTCACTGTGATGGTGGTGATTCTTTCGTTTGGTGACGAAAAGTCGATTATGCTGTCCGTGATGGACCTGTGTACTGCAAATCCTGTGCCAAAAAGCCTTAGGTTTTTCAGTTGTCTCGATGGTTTTCCTTTGTATATTCTGAAATTCTCCGTGTTGAAATGGTCTTCGTCTGTGAATCGTGTTTCTTGCAGTGCACATATTTTGATTTGAAATTTTTCGAGAGTGTCTGTCAGTCGTTTCACCTTTCCTGTCTTCATCAGTGTGTTCACGTTGAGTGTGCCGATGTAGTGTTTGCGTTTGATCTTGAGGGAGTTTGAGAAGCTCCGATTCTTCTCATGATGTCCGTGAGCCCCCGGAATCCGATGCTCACGACAATCCCAGTCTATTGACTGGGGCCCGGGGTAATGAGATTTTTCTCGTTGTACCATCATGACGTTTAGTAGTTGGATGTATGGCATGCTGCCGAGTACAACCTGACTTTCCAGATCAGGAGGTTGGTTGAGGCCGCCACTGACATGTGGAGCAGACGCCTTCTGTAGCCGCCCACTGTGGGAACAGACGCTACTAGTAGTTTTGGTCCGCCCCGAGTATTTCATTTCCTCGGTACCACCTATATCTAGGAGGCATTCCCCTATCCGCCACCTGGGGAGGCGCTCGATTGCGGGTCTACTAACCGCCCCGAGAAAAAAAAAAAAAAAAAATATATATATATATATATATATATATATATATATATATATATATATATATATATATATATATATACGCCAGCATCGCACGAAGCTGTGTCGATAAATAAGAGCAGATATAGTTGCAGTTTTTATTGAGGTAAGAATTTTGCTTTTGTTATTCAGAATACAGGGCCGAAGGTCAGCGCTGCTGTCCTTATAAAATTTACCAGATATTATTATTTCTGTTAGGAGGTTACATTTGGTTCATGGTTCATTATTTAATTAATATTATTGTGGTGGTTCATGGTCAATTACCATTCCTTTTAATTATGTGGGGAGTTTACGCTTGGCACCATTTTTACATTATTATTAAACATTATTTTTGTTGGGAGGTTACACTAGGCTCCATTTCACAAATTCTCATTTATTAATATTGCGGGGAGGTTACACTTGGCGACATCCGGCCAGGATCGTATTTCTTTGTGAATCTTCTGATAAGTAGTCATATATCTGCTCTTATTTACTTAAACGTAGTTAGGATTTGGCGCAACGCATTTACTAATTTGTCACTCTTTCTTCCACAGATCTTCGGCAATTTGTTGCTCTTTGTTATAATAGTGTTTGTTGGATTTTTCATTGTCTTTGTTTCATTTGTGAATAATTTTGATTTGTGTAAAAATGCCGCGAAAAACTGTTAACAGTACATCGCGATGTACAATGAGTGAAATAGCCGATTCGAATAATTTGAGCGATAGTACTTGCGACACGCAGTGTAATAATGACAGTTCCCCATTTACAGACAATCAATGCGTACTGATCACCTGTAATAATTTTATTGCTAATGATGAGCAAATAAATTCAATTGTGTCCTCCGTTAATTTTACGACAATTGATGACGCGGGGCGTTCTGTTGCAATGAGCGCTGCCCAGCTTGACACACCCGGTTTGCAGGATTTACGTGACGAACAGACAAATTTTTCTAATGAAAATGAACAGAGTAATCAGAGTACGACAGATTTATTTAATTCCGGTGTAGTGACTAGCAGTGCTCATCCGATTGGCAAACATTTTCAAGAATCACAGAATAACCAAGTGGTTACACAAAACGTGACAATTGCAGGTACAACATCAAATAGCACAGAGAATAGAGCCGATAACTTTGGCTGGGATCAAGTTAAGGCATTTTTACGACAAATGGATGAAAAACAAAACAACAATCTCAAACAACAGAGTGAAAAATATGACAACCTTAGTGAAAAATTAGACAACAATTCCAAACAACAGAATGAAAGACAAGACTACAATCACAAACAACTTATTCATGAAATTAATGAAAAACTAGACAACAATTCCAAACAGCTTAGTGAACAGATTACAGCCGTTGCCACGCAATGTCGTGATACTAATGAACAATTACATGAGGAAATTGAGGCTTGCGCTAGGAAAAGTAGTGAAGAAATTAAATCTGTTTCTCAAGAATTAAGGGATATGCAATCAGCTGCAACAGAATCACTTAGAGACGAAATTAGTGCAGTTGGTAAACAATGCTCTGAAAAAACAACACAGTTACGCGACGAGTTTAAATTAATGACAGCAGAACTTTCGCGCACACTGGATGCAAAAGTAGACGCGAAATTCGACCATCAGAACAGTCAAATTGACGAACGTTTTAATCAGCACCTACAAAACAGTGAAACGCGTTTCCGTAAATTTATACAGGAACAGAATAAAGTTAAGCGACAAGTTATGGAAACAATTACCGCACAGAGACAGGAAGATAAACGCAAATAGTTTACGAAAGCAAAAACGTACGTAGACAACAATATTGTTACTGTATCGGACGAAATTAATACTATTATACAGTTGAACACCGAATTGCGTGATGAAATTTCCGATCTTAAAACAAAAACAGATACACACAGAGTAGATTTTCAGACAGTGACCGACAGACTCGAACAATTAGAACTAACACAGGATTCCGATGTCATCAAAGCTGACGTTAAAAAATTGAATGAAACCACACGTAAAATATAAAACAAATTAATGCTTCTGACACTAAAAACGATGATCAGGTAAAAATACTGACTGAAAAATATGATGAATTGGCCAGTCGTATTGACGTTATTGAAAGTAATAATGACAGCAAATCAGACGATACTTCACCGATTTCGTTTAATCAAACACCAGAATTCCAAAATTTACAGCAGACGATCAGTGAGATAGATTCGTCTAATAATACATTATGTAGAAAATTGTCAACTTTACAGCAAGAGTTTACAGAGATGAAAAATGTTTCAGCGTTTAATACATCACAGCAGACGCCAGTTTGCGAACATTTGTCAGACTGAAACAGCCAGTATAATTTAGGTAATTTACAGAGAGTACGTGAGTTAGATTCCGAAAAGACACAGACAAACAGATTCTTATGTAATCGTGAACCTGTTCACATATTCAGGGACGAGAACGTTGATTATAAGCAATTTGTATGTGTAAAAAAATCTAAGGTAATTAAAAATGACAGAGCACAGGTATACGCTTTGAACTGGATACGACAATTTGCTCTTGAATTTTTACCAACATTTCGTGTAATGCAGAAACTACAATTAGCATGGATACAGCAATTTATTTTTGAATATTCACCGGCATTGCCTGTAACGCAAAAGCTAAAATGTATTTGCAGCGCGTAATTGACCTCAGGGGATTCATTACGCTTTAATGAGTATGTGCCATAGCGTGCACAGGGCCCCGAGCCGTGGTAGTGCTATTTCATCTTTAGTTTTCTGCACTGCTGCCTTCTCTTCTACTATCCTTTATATCTATCAAAACAGCTCTTTAACTATTGCTCTACCTAGGATTAAGAAATGAGTAAAGAAAACCTGATACGACAAGTTTTACTGAAAGTGACAATTTTTTATTAGACGCACAAGAAATGACAACTATCGCCGTAACTTTAATAACAGATAAAATTGTAATGATCAGTATGTGTAAAATTATCAGCAACAGCAAACGCATTTTTGGTAACAATAGACATTTTTCACCGCAACAGCAACAAAACCAGCCGGTTAGCATACCTAACCAACAATGTAATGTACAAGGTCAACCAAGCTTTAATGTTTCGCCGCGTGCACGAATAGTCTCAGCTCCAACAAATAGTAACGCACAGCAACAAGGAAATCAGTACGTACAGAAAACACACTATTTCAATTCCTATCGCAATGCGCCGTGTAGAAATGACTATCACGACGGACGTAAAAATAATGAGCACAATTTTCAGCGTACATTTAGTAACAGTCGGTCTTATCAGCAGCAAGAACATCCGCCACAACATATAATCGTGAATGAACTCGACAGTAGATATCATCCAGAACGTAAGACGTCAGGAAGAAATAACAGAACAGTTCAAATAGTGGAAATGCCACAGCATCCTGCCGAAAATAATAACACGTCAGAAAGAATTTGACTAAATACAGTACAGGTTGCATATTCCAGTAACCCAAGCAATAATTTTGACACGCAGAATCTTGTTCACGAGAATGTTATTTGAAACATGCTTTGTTGAATGCACCACTTTTATCGCACCCAGATCTTACTAGAAATTTTTCTATTACCACCGACAGTTCTAACACAGCTTTAGGCGTACATATTTTTCAGGAAATTGAAGAAGATAGTAGTACAGTAATTAAAAACATCGCTTTTGCAAGTCGCATTCTGTCACCTGCTGAACGAAATTATTCTGTTACTGAACTTGAAACATTATGTGTTGTATGGGCTTTTACCAGATTTAGGCATTTTCTTTATGGAAGACACACTACAGTTTACACAGACCATAGAGCTATACAATTCTTACTTTCGGCTAAATTTACACACGACAGATTGAGTAGATGGAAACTTTATTTGCAGGAATTTAATTTTACAATTGTTCACATTCCCGGCACACAAAATATTGCAGCAGATGCACTATCCCGTTCTGTCAGCAACAATCAGCAAGACATCGCAACCAACTTCTGCAAAGCAAATTTCAGCGTCATGTATATTCAACAAGTGGCATTTGAAAATTTCATTTCGTCGTCATTACAAGACATAGCACGAGAGCAAAATAAAGACAACGTATGGAAAGAGATTAAACACCTTTGGCAAGATAGGAATAATGTTACTATTAGAAACCATTACACTGTACGCAATGACATTCTCTTTCGCCGCTCTCATCCTGACAGCAACAATTGGTTATTATGCATTCCTGACGAATTTGTTAACAAATTAATCTGGTATATTCATTTAAGTTACGCACATTACGGAGCCAGAAAATGTTTTCTTATACTGAGACAGAACTGTTATTTTACCAACATGGAGAAACGTATTCGACGAGTTTTAGCGTCATGTAAAATCTGCCAGAAAGCTAAATCAGACACGACTTCACATATTCCTCCGTTACATCCCATTGTACCTGCTAAATTGAGACATATGGCCGCTGTAGACATTTTTGGTCCGATTCCCAGAACTAATAGAGGTGGTTGCTACATCTTTGTCTCTGTTGAACTCACTTCAAAATTTGTTACTTTCACTCCGTTACGCAAAGCTACTGCTAAAACTGTTTCGAAAGCATTTGTAAAACATTTTCTATTTCATGTAGGGCATGTGTTGAAAGTAATTTCCGACAATGGATCACAGTTTCGATCTGCTATATGGACACGTATGTTACGAGCTAGAAACATTTCTCCGATCTATATATCCAGGTACCATGCTTATTCGAACCCTTGTGAACGATTAATGAAAGAAATTGGTAAACTGTGTAGAATATACTGCCATAAAAAACGTATTGATTAGGACACACACATACTCTCATTCCAGGATGTAATTAATTCCATACCAAATGAATCTACTATGCTTTCTCCGTCTGCTACACTGAAAAATGTTGAACCACCTAACAAAATTAAAGAATTAGTAACCTTTCCTACGTCTCGTCGACTTCGACACCATGAAATAATTGACATTGCGCTGAACAACTTCAAACGTGCCGCAGAGCGCCGGAGAAGACAGCAAAAACAGGTTTGTACACGCCGTGACTTTCCCATTGGACAGAAGATATTAGTACGTACACACTATTTATCGAATAGAAGAAAAGGTAGGTGCAGTAAATTTGAACTTCTATACGCAGGTCCATATCGGATTCGCAGCATTCCTCACCCCAATGTAGTACACGTCGAAACTTTGAGAACCAGAAAAACCAAAGGGAACCACCACGTATCCAACGTCAAACCTTTTATTGAATGAGAATACTTTATGATTTATCACACTGTAATGCCATTTCCTGATTTTTTATGACCGCTTATGCAATTATATTCTCATGAAGACTTACTGATGATTATCGTTTTTTTTTTTTCTTGGCAAGTGCCCGGCAAGGTAAGGTTAGCAGGTCGCTTTTTTTTGTCGTTACACATCAGACCGTGCATATATTTCCAGATGAAGTTACACTTTTTTTTGACAACTTATGCAATTATATTTATGTGACTACTTACTGATGATTGTCGTATTTTTACTTGGCAAGTGTCCGGCAAGGTAAGGATAGCAGGTCGCTTTTCTTGTCGTTACACATCAGACCGTGCATATTTTCCATTTTTATGTATGTATGTATGATTGTTTTCCTGTTTTGTTTGTATGCACTATGAAATATTTAAGACATAACAAACACCAGTTAACTTTAACATTTTGCCTTATGATAGCTAAACATCGTGACTACTTTACTTTTTTTGCTGCTACATTGTGATACACTGTGTAAATTTCACCTTCGGAACGAACGAAAGAGGATGCAATACCTCGTGATGAAGAGTAAATGGATCAGAATTAACAAGCATTAACAAGAATATACTATACACATCGTAGAATAGCAGTCTTAACTAATTTTTTCTTTCAGAATACGGGGCGATTGATGAAGGCTGTCAGACAGAACTACACATCTTAGTTTTAGTGATGAAATATGATAGAAATAAGGAATAGTTGTATAATGAATAATGAAGTGACTCTTTTGCAGATGATAATGAATGGTGATGAATAATGATGAAGAATGTGCTAATATGGATAATGAAGTTTTTCTTTACAGGTGATGATAATAATGGAGTTATGATGATATGGATAATGATGAATAATGATGAAGAATGTGCTAATATGGATAATGAAGTTTTTTCTTTGCAGATGAAAATGATGATGAAGCTTATATATTTGCTGTTAGTTAAGAGATGCTATGTAGTTATTTAAGTATTTGTTGTAGTTCGTTTTGACAGTATGTATTATATCGCA
This sequence comes from Schistocerca piceifrons, assembly GCF_021461385.2. Classification (NCBI taxonomy): domain Eukaryota; kingdom Metazoa; phylum Arthropoda; class Insecta; order Orthoptera; family Acrididae; genus Schistocerca; species Schistocerca piceifrons. Next base: position 429,652,318 of record NC_060142.1, read on the forward strand.
TGGTATAATGACTGAAGGTTTTGGAAAGGACAGCTAGAGAACATATATATTTTTTTATACACATTTCACTACCTGTTAATTCGAAGTTCACTACTTTTCAGCATAATATGCGTTTCTTCTTTCAGCTCAATAATCCATTTTGTATTTTTTCCAGGGGAAGTTTTTCATGATACTTACTAAACCTGTTACTTATTAAACCTGTTCTAGTACTTGCATTTTTTTTTACCCAGTTGTGTCTATCATTTATGAATGTGATCACATATACTCTACTTGTTTCATAACCTTGCTACAGCTGACTCATGATGAATGATGTTACACATCTTCATTTGCAGCAATAACTCAAAAGCAAACAAAGTAATTACCAGTCCCAAATAATGCTACTAGTTTAAGAGAGTTCTGAATAATACTGATCAGCTCTGAATAATATGTCACTTCAATAATGACTTCTGAATAATACAAAAAAAAATGCTTTGTAACTGGCCAATGAATGCCACTGTTTATTGTAATAAGATGACATATGGTGCCAATGGTTACTATAATTAGACTAATTATGTATAAATGCTTTGCCAATAATTAACTCATTTTGAATAATGACTTCTGAAGAATACAAAAAAAAATTCTTTGTAACTGGCCAATGAATGCCACTGATTATTGTAATAAGATGGCCAATGAGTGCCAATGACTACTATAATTAACTGAATTATGCTAATACTATGCCATTCATTAGCTCCTGTTTTCAATGATGACTTCTGATGTTTTGTAACTGACCAATCAGTGCCAATGACTACTATAATTAACTGAATTATGTTCATACTATGCCATTCATTAGCTCCTGTTTTCAATGATGACCTCTGATGGTTTGTAACTGGCCAATGAGTGCCAATGTTCTCTGTAAACAGATAATTTTATGAACATTATTCTGTAATACTACATACATGGTACAGAAATGTTCAGTAACTGGGCGATGAGTGCCACCAATTACTCAAATCAGTTGTTAGACTAGTGTAATTCTCAATGAAGACTACTATGTGACTTAATGTCCTTCACCTTCTGACCTAATTACCAGGAATTACTGCAATATCCATTTGTCCTGTCTATCCTCATGATCATAGAGCACTATATTTGGTTTTTGCACTAATTCTACGTTGGTCTACTTTACAAGAACATGGTGTTGACACGACATGCTGTCCACCACCTTGAGCGATGGAGATGTTATTATGGTCCCACTGTTTGGTGTACCTAGTGTACCACCAAAATGATAGCATGGGATATTATTACGACATTTTAGTGTCTTGGCTACACTGATTAATACCTCAAGGTAAAGAGCTTCAGATTGTCTCACTTGGTGTTGTGCTTCTGTAGAAAGATATGGACTTTCAGTGCAGCTGCGTGCAACCTAAAGTGCTACAACCATGACGCATTCCTTCTCATTCCTTTCCTAATTCTTGTAAAATGATAAAGGCATATACAGTGCGTGTGCACTTCCTTTCATTTGTTAACAAGATCAGTTGTCCTAAAAATACTAAAGACTTCTATAGCGCATGTGCACTTTATTTCACTCCTTAATATGTTTATTTGTTGTAAAAATATTAGGGAGTTTTACAGTGTGTGTGCACTTTATGCCATTTGTACTCATTACGTATACATTTTTTTGTGATTCTCAGATATGTTCTGTATTACAGTGCGTGTGCACTTTCGTCATTTTGTTAACATGATTTGTATTCATTGCCTATACATTTTGTGATTTGCTGATATGTTCTGAATTACAGCGTGTGTGCACTTTTGCCATTTGTTAATGTGTTTTGTACTCATTGTGTATACATTTTGTGATTCCCAGATATGTTCTGAACTTCAGTGCGTGTGCACTTTTGTAATTTATCAATATGATTTGTACTCATTATGTTTATTTGTTGTAAAAATATTAGAGAGTTTTACAGAGCGTGTGCACTTTATGCCATTTGTACTTATTACATATACATTTTGTGATTCCCAGATATGTTCTGTATTACAGTGCGTGTGCACTTTCGTCATTTTGTTAACATGATTTGTATTCATTGCTTATACATTTTGCGATTTCCTGATATGTTCACTACTACAGTGCGTGTGCACTTTTGCCATTTGTTAATATGTTTTGTACTCATTGTGTATACATTTTGCCATTGCTTGATATGTCTGTACTCAGTGCGTGTGCACTATATTTTATTTCATGTTCTGCACTTATATATCTGTAAGTATTCTGTGATTGTAAAGTTAGTTTATTATGAAAAATTTGTTGCTCATGGCAAGTCCAATTGACTCACCATCGCTGCCAAATTTTTGCTCCCCCAGTGGAGGGTTATGTAAGGTGTATGCTTCGCCGGCGATGGGCGAGGCATGACAGAATCTCTGACCAGAGGGTAGTTTATAGTTAGTTGTTGCTTGTCGCTTGTCTGCGCGAGTCGACAGTAGAAGTCAGTCTGCGCGAGTCTGCAGTAGTAGTCAGTCGGATACGGTAGTAAGGAGTCGGCATGCGTCGGCTGTGTGCTCTGGTCGCGACTCTGGTCAGGACTCTAGAGGATGAGTATTGTTGTAGAAGGTAAAGAAGCAGCATTGCGCATATTTAATAATGTATGTTAATTGCAATTTAATTTGTTCAGAAAAAATGCCCCAATAATAATTTTTTTATAAAGTAACTCTTTTAAAGAAAAGTATTCATTTCAATTTAAAGAATTTTTCCACTCTTTTGAAGAAAAAGCATATCTGGTAAATTTTATAAGGACAGCAGCGCTGACCTTCGGCCGTGTATTCTGAATAACAAAAGCAAAATTCTTACCAGTTTTTATTGAGGTAAGAATTTTGCTTTTGTTATTCAGAATACACGGCCGAAGGTCAGCGCTGCTGTCCTTATAAAATTTACCAGATATTATTATTTCTGTTAGGAGGTTACATTTGGTTCATGGTTCATTATTTAATTAATATTATTGTGGTGGTTCATGGTCAATTACCATTCCTTTTAATTCTGTGGGGAGTTTACGCTTGGCACCATTTTTGCATTATTATTAAACATTATTTTTGTTGGGAGGTTACAATAGGCTCCATTTCACAAATTCTCATTTATTAATATTGCGGGGAGGTTACAGCATGAACCACATGTTGTGTCGTACTTGTAAAGGCACATATTGTAGCAGCACAGGTAGAGTATCCCGTATGAAATCATGATAACGTGCTCCATTGAGCGTAGGTGGAAGAACATGGGGCCCAATCAAGACATCACCAACAATGCCGTCCCAAACGTTCACAGAAAATCTGTGTTGATGACGTGAGTGCACAATTGCGTGCGGATTCTCGTCAGCCCACATATGTTGATTGTGAAAATTTACAATTTGATCACGTTGGAATGAAGCCTCATCCGTAAACAGAACATTTGCACTGAAATGAGGATTGACACGTTGTTGGATGAACCATTCGCAGAAGTGTACCGTGGAGGCCAATGAGCTGCTGATAGTGCCTGCACACGTTGTACATGGTACGGAAACAACTGGTTCTCCCGTAGCACTCTCCATACAGTGACGTGGTCAACGTTACCTTGTACAGCAGCAACTTCTCTGACGCTGACATTAGGGTTATCGTCAACTGCACGAAAAATTGCCTCGTCCATTGCAGGTGTCCTCGTCGTTCTAGGTCTTCCCCAGTCGCGAGTCATAGGCTGGAATGTTCCGTGCTCCCTAAGACGCCGATCAATTGCTTCGAACGTCTTCCTGTCGGGACACCTTCGTTCTGGAAATCTGTCTCGATACAAACGTACCGCGCCACGGCTATTGCCCCGTGCTAATCCATACATCAAATGGGCATCTGCCAACTCCGCATTTGTAAACATTGCACTGACTGCAAAACCACGTTCGTGATGAACACTAACCTGTTGATGATACGTACTGATGTGCTTGATGCTAGTACTGTAGAGCAATGAGTCGCATGTCAACACAAGCACCGAAGTCAACATTACCTTCCTTCAATTGGGCCAACTGGCGGTGAATCGTAGAAGTACAATACATACTGACGAAACTAAAATGAGCTCTAACATGGAAATTAAGCATTTCCGGACACATGTCCACATAACATCTTTTCTTTATTTGTGTGTGAGGAATGTTTCCTGAAAGTTTGGCCGTACCTTTTTGTAACACCCTGTAAATGTAGAATGGCAATGGCAAGAAAAGCTTTTCTGAAGAAGAGAAATTTCTTAACATCGACTATACATTTAGGTGTTGGGAAGTCTTTTTTGAAAGTATTTGTCGTAAGTGAAACGTGGACAATAAGCAATTCAGATAAGAAGTGAATAGAAGATTTTGAAATGCTGAAGATTAGATTGGTAGCTCGCGTAACTGGTAAGGAGGTACTGAACAGAACTGGGGAGAAAAGGAATTTATGGTACAACTTGACTAAAAGAAGAGATCGGTCGATGAGATACATTCTGAGACATTGAGGAATCATCAGTTTAAGGCTGGAGGTAAGGGGGGGGGGAGTAAAAATCGCAGAGGGACCCCAGAGTACCAACATAGTAAGTAGATTCTAATGGATGTAAGTTTGCTGTAATTATTTGGAGATAAAGAAGGTCGCTCAGGATAGAGTAGCGCGGAGAGCTGCATCAAACCAGTCTTCGGACGGAAGGTCACAACATCATCATCATCAACAACAGGATATGTGACGAAATCGATTTTCAGTATAATTTTCAGTACAATTTAACGTAATGAATGACATTATTTGATGAATCTTACAAAGGAAAGTAAGGAGAAGTCTCTCTCTGAATTATTTCCACACACTGACTGTCACTCCCAGTTTAATATACGGCACCAATACCCGGGAAAGAGCAAAAAAAGAAAAGGATACACTATGTATTCAGAGCGCAGAAATGAAATTTTGAAGATATGTAGCAGAAAATACAAGAAAAATCTGAAAGGGAATTCAGAAATAAGCGCAGAGTTAACATTGACGTCTCTAGCTGAAAACCATGAAAGAAAACAAGAGGAAATAGAAAGAGCACATAAATAGGATGGAGAATGAAAGACTACCATAAATAACATACAAACAGAAATCGAAAGGACAAACACAAAAAGGAGGATCGAAAACCAGTTGCAAGGAGTTGGATGATTTCTATAAGTGCAGAATATGATAATGAGGAATTGATGTTATATCGATTTAAACCGTCAAATACTTTCTCAAAATATTAAAAAATCTTTAAAAGTGTCAAAGATTTAGCTTAGTTCTCTTTCTTCTTACCGAATATTTAATCGCAAATTGATCCCTTTAAAAGACCTACCGTATAAAAGTCAGTCGCTTGGGTTGCGCAGGTTGTCTCCTTCTCAGTACTATACAACATAATAATTCATCAGATGCGAAACTGGCAATACTAATTCCATTTGTTCCTTTACGTTTCAATTTAAAAAAAAATATGAAACTTGGTTTCTTGACAAGAGGTGTATTATATCGCCTCATATTATCTATTATGTCTTATACTAGTATTCTTCCGTTTTTCTCATCCGAGTACACTCAACGTCGAGACTTCGTGGGCTGTGGTTTTTTTTCTCGTAATACGTTGCCACACCTGCGGTAATATTAGAGCGACGTAATTATCCACCCACAATAACTAAGTTGAACTGAAAGTTGTGGAAACAGCAATTATTTCTTAGCACAATGAAGGCTTTCAGAAAGTTCCCGCTTTTACCTTTGTACGTTGATTCCATCATGTAATACCGAGTCCGACATTGCAGTATGTTTAACTTAAATTTTTCCATGTCTCAGCTTGGGAATAGCAGCAAGGTCAGAGCAGACTACATGTTATCAACCATTTGCGATCTTTTTTATTGCTTTTCAGTGTTACTTTTGCTAGAACAATGTTACACGATCAAGAAAGTGAAGTTTTTGTGCATTCACTTTGAAGTGACAGGTCGGTATCTTACTTCTTCTCTAGCACGCGACTTGCTCAGATAACGATTCTATTCATGACAGACGACGTTCAATGCAGACTGCGTGGCGATCTCCAGCGCTATGCACCTCGCGTGCGGGTCGCCCTGTTGTTCCGCGGCGGCACCACCCTGAGCAGCGACCAACGATCAACGTCCAAAATACGCGACCAGATTGTCACACCTTCCTGCAGTCTTATCAGCCATTGCTGGCAGCCTTCAGTAGTTCAGCCAGCAGTGCGTTCGCGGCAGCCCGTCTGGGAACGAAACAGCAAACCTGGCGTCCTTTTGAAGGGGACTCAATTACGATCCCGCGGTGGCGAGGACTTATTTTTGTGGTTATATACGAGTATATCACTTGTATCTTGAAATGAGGAAGGTAGGATTTTTGTTGCCACGGGGTTGTGTAGAGAAGCTATGAAAATTCTGAGATAGGATGGACGGAACGGGACTCGAACCGTTGTCTCCTGACTCGGAGGAGCAGCATTCAAAAGCTGCACTTACGCTCTCGGCGGCCACAGGAGGAACTGCCGAGAAACGGAATAAGTCGCAGGTAATGCAGTAGCTATTCATAAATTTTGCCTCCAGAATATCAAGGTATTCACGATACATCAATATTGTTTCTCAACTGCCTAAATGTTCAGAATTTTTCACGCAGTATTTTAAAAATATTTTGCAAACTCTGGTAGTACTTACCGTCAGTTCCTTTAGCGATGTATTAATTTTTAGGAACTTCTAATAATTACACAGTAAATATTCTGTAGTAATTACGTCCACGTAAACACAATATTCTTAAAAATTTGAAGGTGATTGGCATAACTAATCCTTCAAAGCTATCGATATTTTTGTACTCGTCAGAATTTTATGAACGGAGTGAAAGCTAAAATATTTTTTCGATATTGTAGTCGGATTCTGCCGCTGGAAATGCACGATATTTCTTGAAGTATTTACACTATCTTCCACTGTATGTGAAAACTAAATGTAATTATCCGTTGGGGTTATTTTTAACCCTAGTGACTAGTCTTGTGACTTCCTTCATTTGTAGGTGATGAGACTGATCCCAAAAGTATCAAATCAGTAACTTAGTGCAAGCTGACTCGTGTGCTCTTCATGTACATCTACATCCACGTGATTACTCTGCAATTCATCTTAAGTGTTTAGCAGAGGATGTAATAAACCACTTATACACTATTTCTGTACCGTTCCATTCTCGAAAAGCACATGTTAAAAAAGAACATTTAAAGCTTTCTAAGCTAGCTCTTTCTCTTTATCTCGATAGTAACTTCTCCCTTGTACATGGGAGCCGAAAAAAAAACGTTTTTGCATTCTGAGGAGAAAGTTGGTGACTAAATTTCGTGAAAGGATATCGTTGCAACGATAGACATCTTTGTTTTAGTCACTGCCACCCCAGGTAGTTTGCCCGTGACGTTCTCTTCAGTCTGTCATAATAGTACAGAGCCTGCAATCAAATTTCTGTGTAGAGTTCTGACAGAAGATTACCGAACGATAAAGCGGAGAGAGGGGAGGTGGAGAGGGGAGGGGGCAGGAACTCAGCTGTACACGTACGTCACTGATCAGCGGAGGCGTACATGATATGGAGTCGACCGCCACACAAGACACAGTTTGCAGACTATTACATTGAGAATGCAGCATGATTTATACGCAAAAATTTGATAAAAAAGGAAAATTACATTCTAACATTTCATCAGCACATAAACCAATAGCGTAGACTATTGAGGAGTGACGAAGAAGAAATTGATCATATTCTTCTTCAAGAAGCCTTTGTAGAATTCAATTGCAGCTGGTTGTAGGAATCATAAAAATCCTAAATGAAGGCTTAAGTACGAAGAATTGTGTTCCTATCTCCAGTGCAGTAACCAGTATGCCACCTCACTCGACCCGTAAGGATATTGTTTCTCGAGCAGAAAGTAAAACAGTGATATGGATCATTATACAATGTGTTTCAGATCTATCGTTATGGTGATTTCTTTCGACAAAGAATTTTGCACCATTTATATGACACAATCGGAAAATTATATCTGGCAACGTGCAGTGTTTCTCTGTATGTGAAGGTTAATCTCAGGAACCACCTTAAGGATTTTGATATGGTTTTCACTAATAGATAGACTGATTCCTGGGGAAAGTTTGTTTACATAACTTACTAGCAAAACCGTCAATGCATCACAACTGCTAAATATGTACGGTTACTAAATACGTATAGGAATTGGATATACGTCCTAATCTCCTTGTGCCCCCCCCCCCTCTTCATCCTCCTCTGAGCCGGCCGGTGTGGCCGTGCGGTTAAAGGCGCTTCAGTCTGGAACCGCGTGACCGCTCCGGTCGCAGGTTCGAATCCTGCCTCGGGCATGGATGTGTGTGGTGTCCTTAGGTTAGTTAGGTTTAAGTAGTTCTAAGTTCTAGGGGACTGATGACCACAGATGTTAAGTCCCATAGTGCTCAGAGCCAGCCATCCTCCTCTGTCCATCACCTCCTTCCCCTTCGACCCCCTTCCCCCTCTCTCTGTCCATCTCCTCATTTCCCTTTCTCTGTATATTTCCTCCCCCTTCTCTATCCATCTTTTCCCACCCTCTCTCTCTGACATGAAGGCCTATTTATTGCTCCTGCAAAAGAAACCTTGATTGGAAATTGAAGTCACGTAAAATGAATGGGTAAATCGGTTGGCACCAACGGTGCCAACCGATGGCATGCGAGGTATGAGAGAGAACAATATCGGAACACTTTTGACTATCAAGGATTTAATTTACATAAAGCTGACTGATATTGCATCGTTGTACACCTGTTTGAGATAGACCATTACAGAACTCTTGCGTAATTTGGTAAATGATACAGAGTATTTCACGTATGGTATTCGTTTTCTTCGTTGACAAGGGGAAATACGCGTGAAAACCCCTATATTGCCCCCTTGAATGTTGTAAGTAGTATACATCCTGCTACCACACTTAAAATATTCGATTTTATTTACACATAATATTAATTGCTGTCAGTGGTTTTTAGGATGAACAGTACGTAAAAAATAATTAGCTTTCCATGAATGTTAGTAAGGATTTACAAGAATGGCTGTAGCTCATAGAATATTACTGACTTGTCGCTTCATGAATGGAAGGTACATTCATTTTATGCAAGTTTGGCTGTACAGTTTTGCTTTAAAAGCTTATAACAAACTTGGTCACTTCACACAGGACATCTAGCTTTAGTACAGCTTCGGTAACGCCTATATAATTATTACAGTGCTCGGAAAAATCCTGTCCCCGGCCCCCTCCACTTAGGCATAATCCAAAGGAAATCCCAGCTCAAAACTCAGACGGGGCCTTCAGACTTTACATTTTCCTCATTATTCGTTTATTTTGGATTGTACCTTTAATACTCTGAGATGGAGAGGTTGTCACAGAAGAGGAATTCGTGGCGGACCGCATCAAACCAGTCAGGAGATTGATGAACCCAAAAAGAAAAAAAAAAAAAAACTTTTCATATATTTCAATTGATATTCGCAATCTGTTCAAGTATGAATTTGAGCATGGTCATACAAGAATAATCATTGTTGTAGATAAAGTACATACAGAAATGCTGCTGCTAAGACTACAATTCTATTGTCATTTTACAGCTTGTTTGCTGTACTATTTTACAGGTCGTTAATACTTCTTGTACAACATAAGTTTGTTAATTATCTGGGGAGGAGAGGATCGCATGTTTGATGGTGCAGACGCGGTTTTGTTTCTGTGGTGGCGTGGTAAAGAATCCATCAGGAAGGTGGATGGACCTTTTGCAGGCAGGAAGCAACTCGTATAAATAGACCGGTGATTTGGTAGACGATACCAAGTATTAGGACAGGTAGATTACGCACCAAGGAGATACCGTGCGGCTCGTCAAACAGGAGTACATGAAGCAATTGTACATTCGTATTAATACTATACTACACAAAATTTGCTTCTTCCTAGAACAGGACTTTGCTAATATATTGATAACTTCATGACATACATTGAAAACAAATTAACTATACACATTTTATTTGCGTGCGAAGATCAGTGCTTCCCGTCGGCCTATATTTTATTTTACTGTGTGGTAGGCCTGTTTACAGTTCATTGACTTACTTATTGAATCCTCACGTTAGATTAACATCACTGTCTGTATTCGGTAGCATGTACCATAAAAGAGTAGTGGCATATTTAATGCCCACTATAGGCACTGGACTACAATGAGGTGACAAAACTCATGATATACATCCTAATATCGTGTCAGACCTGCTTTTGCCCGACGTTGTGCAGCAACTCCCCGTGGCATGGACTAAACAACTTGCTGGAAGGCCCCTGCAGAAATTTTGACTCATGCTGCATCTAAAGCCGTTCAGAACTGCGAAAGTATTGCCAGTGCTGGATGTTGGAACTCACCTCTCGTTTATGTCCTAGCAGATAAGTTCGTCCTATTTCCCACATGCCTGGTAATGCCTGGAATTTGGTATTCTCTGCACACACTTGACACTGCAGATCTCGGAATATTGAATTCCCTAATGATTTCCGAAATGGAATGTCCTATGCGTCTAGCCGTAACTACCATTCCGCGTTCAAAGTCTATTAATTCCCGTCGTGCGATCATAATCACTTCGGAAACCTTTCACATGAATTACCTGAATACAGATGACAGTTCCGCCATTACACTGCCCTTTTAAGTCTTGTGTACGCGGCAGTACCGCCATATGTATGTATGCATATCGCCATCTTATGACTTGTCACATCAGTGTTTATGCTAAGATAATCTTATTGTCTTACACTATTTACATACTACCATTACCTTCAGGGACTTATGCAGTAGAAGTTTTGTTGAGTCACACCAAACATCAATATATCGAATACAAAAGTAAATGATAACAGTACAGCACTGGTACAAAACTTCAGGCCTCGTGCGCATGGGCGCTATGATTTTATTTTTAGCCCTGTCATCGAGCACTAAACGAATATTTTCACCTGCTTTGGCTACTGCCAGTAGTGGGCTGTTGCGTGGTAACGACGGTTCAACTATGTTCCATTGTAAAATTTTAGGAAATCGCTTCATAACTGCTTCCAATTCTGACCATGGGATGGAATAAGTTGGATGGCAACATACTCGTATATCATGAGATATTACCTCGATATGGTATTCATAGCCTTTAATTATGCTAGGGTGTTCAGCAGATATATTTACATACCTGGTTAACTAACCCACTAATTACGCTTACTGTGAAAAATTCTGACACTTGGACTGATCATCTTTAATCTGAGATTCAGTTGATTGCATGTCGTTATGCTGAAGTATTTGATTTGTTTGTATAGAAAGAGATGACTGGCTGTTCATTTCCAGTACTTTGGTTCCACAAACCTTGACCTTGACGTTCCGACAAAATTTGCCATGCTTGGCTCCGATTCTTATCAGATCCACTACTGTTTGCTTTCCATTAGTGCGCAAGTGGCACTTGTCATTCGAGAGGTGATTTCTTATATTCGTCTCTCGCAAGAACTCAATCCCTGTTATGCAAGTCACCATTAATCTTTTTACTACCAGGAACGTGCAAACCACGGCTTCATTTCCTATATTTACATTAACCTGCGCTTGCTTTCGAACGCCCTGCGACTTGGTACCAATGGCACCCAATATTCTATTGTTTTGGAGAGGCAAGGTCGGTACCTTGGGGATCTCTTTGATGCTCGTGAATAAACCTATGGACATGCCATTAACTGAAGCTCCAGTGTCTAAAATAACAGTAGCGTGTATGTTTGCGACCGCTGCTTTGATTGCACGTTGCACTGTCTCTTCTTGCTGCTCCTCACAAGGCAGTGCCAAGCAACGCTTGGAGTGGAGTGGTACAAAGAGCGATGCTACTGGAGAGTGGATCACTGGAAACGAGTGATTTGGAGTGATGAATCACTCTATACCCTTTGGCAATCCGATGGAAGGGTTAGGGTTTAACGAGTGCCTGGAGAACATTACCTGCCTTCACGTGTAGTACCAACAGTTGAGCACGGAAACGGTATGTGAGTGTTTTCTGTAGACAGGGTATAATTCTCTTATTACGCTCAAGAAAACGGTAAATGCGGAAGGATATCAACACATTTTACGGGATGGTGTGGTACGAGTGGTACAGTAGTTCGGAAACGATCACTGTATCAGCATGTCATTGCACCCAGTCATAAAGCTGCATCCGTGAGGCAGTTATTTGTGGGCAATAACATTCCTGAAATGAACTGGCCTGCCCAGAGTGCCGATCTGAACCCAGTGGAACACCTCTGGAGTGAATTAAAATGTAGACTTTGTTCCAGACTCAAGAGTGCAACACCACTACCTTCTCTGGTTTCGGTTCTTGAGGAATAATGGGCTGCCATTCCTCCACAGACATTCAGACACCTCACTGAAACGCCTCAGCAGAGTTCATGCCGTCATAAAGGCGAAGTGCGGACACATCCCATAATGATGTCCACTAATAGATGTCCATATACTTTTGATCAATTATTGTATGATAATACATTTTGTGTCTTCGCGTAAAACGTAATCAAACATCGTCATTCCAACGTCACGTGGCAATCCCAGCTTGATGTTGAGAATGAGCACGGCAACCTATGACTTCTCCAGAAATATTTCTGCTTTGGAGGAATCCAAAACTGTTCCATGGTCGAAACCATATGCAGTTACCTCCAGTAGAGAGAACTATGCGTAGTTCACACATTAATCGCCTGCTGGAAACACAAGCAGCAGTTCGATACAAACGGAGAGCGGCTGCTCGTGGTGGTTGTTATTTATAGGTTGGTATTCGTCGCGAGCGTCCTCCGAGTGGCTTTCTTCTTACAAGATGGCAGTGAGGGAGAGGTGACTATCAGCCCAGTTTTTTTTTCGGAACAATCGTTTTTGCAGCTCTGTTCCAAATTTTTTCAGAGGTAATTCCAGACACCTGTTTCTCCCGGGTTTAACTATTTTGAAATGCTCTGTCCCGAATTAGATATGTATTTCACTTGTATTGGCATATTTTATTATTAGTTCAGTTGGTAAACTGACAAAAAGATTCTACTCTTTCCAAGAAGTACCCAATTACATCATTGTACACACGACACAGAGCTGGTTTCTACCACCTTACGTCATCTGTACTTGAGATAATGTATCAGATCGTACTGTGTGCTACCTAGTGTGACGATATATTGGATTAGTTAAATTTAGTTGTTTTTATTCATCAAAAACCGTAATTTCTGGCAAAATGAGCTCAAAGAAGCGTAAGTGCTCTTTCAGTGAAGAATTGCAAAAGGATTTTCGGCTCATCAGTTACATTAGTTCTTTGGACTTCGAACGTGTGCTTCTAGTTTCTCAATAAGTCACAGTGGGCATGGAGATATATGACTCAGCCAAAAAAGCGACAAAAGAGCAGTCACTGCATTAGCGCTAGTGCAACATTAAAGCGATTCTTTAAATCTGAGTAACTTTGTGGTCAGGAGGAGTGGTTAGTTTCAACTGAGGAAGTTTTCGCATAACATATAATCCTGCACCATCATATCTACAGATCTATGCATTGAACATCGAAGCTTCTTTAAGCAAATTTAGATCCTAAATTTGCATGTGCACGAACAAAAACACAGGCCACAGTCGTGAATGTGTTTGATCCTCATGCTTTAGATATGTCGCGATGAGATTTGGAAAAGATGACATTTATTTCACTTCCTCTCCTTGTGAAGTAGGAACAAAAGAAGCACATGCGAAGTACAGTACCATCCATACTGTTGGTGACAAAATGCAGATCTATATGTATAAAGAATAGTGTCCGTTTGTTTATAAGTCATACAAACCTACAGTTTTATTCTGATCCTGATGAAATTGTACCTCACCTTCAAGATAAGAGAAAGATCGCTGTCTACATACATTTCGTAATCTGACTTGAAACATGTTTGTATGTAGCACATAAAGAGGTTGTTACCAAAAATATCTAAAAGTTCTTGGCCGATTTACTTCAAATTTCTACATTGAGAGGGAAACAACGAAGAAAAGCAAGGAAAAATTAAACGTCTGGTAAATTGACTGCAATTCCTATCGCGGGAAGTAGTTACAGCCGCAATATGCGTCTTGGAAATCGCACCATCAGACGTGACTAGATCGCTGTACGAGGAAAAGCTCGAGAATCTGACAGAAACATGACTGCAAACTCTTATTTATTAATTAGTTGCCGTTATTACATACGCAACGGAACAAGGTTCGTCGTGAAGAACCTGCTGCCGAACGTAATGGAGGCGTCCATCATCGCGGCATATGCCGCAAGTGAAGGCGTACTAATTTCTCGCATTCTGTTGAGATACAGTGGTTCAAATATTCCCTTCCATTTAAAGTGATTGCAGTTTCCCATGTGGCTTGCGTTTGCTATGAGTATCAATAAGGCACGGGACCAGTCACTTTGTGTGGCAGATATTAAACATCATGGGTAACGCCGGACACTACAGATAATATATTAATAAATGAAGTGACATATTCATGTGTAGTTGGGAGGAGGAGGAGATTTAGTGTTTAACGTCCCGTCGACAACGAGGTCATTAGAGACGGAGCGCAAGCTCGGGTTAGGGAAGGATGGGGAAGGAAATCGGCCGTGCCCTTTCAAAGGATCCATCCCGGCATTTGCCTGAAGCGATTTAGGGAAATCACGGGAAACCTAAATCAGGATGGCCGGAGACGGGATTGAACCGCCGTCCTCCCGAATGCGAGTCCAGTGTGCTAACCACTGCGCCACCTCGCTCGGTGTGTAGTTGGGGAATGAGGGTAGCGACAAAGGGCCGTAACGAGGGCGTGGCGAAATAGACCCCTCCGCCAATGGCGCTGGCAAAGAGTGGGCGCAATAAAGAAGAAAACTGATTTAAGAATTAACGGGGGGCAATACGTGCGTTCTGCCCCTCGTGTTAGTATCTTCTGCCCACGCCAAGAAGGCCTTCATCAGTTCGCTACTGTAAATGCACGCCGTTGGCTTAGTGTCTTTTCTACTGTACGATTTCGTGTGAGTGGCACATTAAGGCGCGTTTACATTGAGCTGAGAACCTGTTTTTGTTCGGAACATTGTGTGCAACTTGTTCGCTCAACATCTTGGCAACATTGTTCATTGTTCGCATTCCCGTTTACACTAGCGACCAACATTTCTACTTATTCGCATAGCTGCGGTGAACTGATAGGTTACTTTGTGTATTCACACCAAGAGATACGCTATGTCAACTAAAGAGGAGGAATTAATGACATTTGGTGCTGCATTAATAACAATTAACGAAATGAACAGACGAAGAAAACGACGTAGTCGTCGTTGGTGGAACAAACCATACTATAGAAGACGTGGCGGGAATGACATGCTTTGTGAGCTGAATTTGGAAGACGGTTCTGGCTTTCGCAACTTCACTAGTATCTCGCCGTCAGATTTTGAAATGTTGTTGAATATTATAGGACCAGTTGTTTCAAAGAAAGACACAAATTTCAGAAAAGCAATCCCTGTGAACCAAAGACTTGCTGTCACTCTTCGTTTTCTGGCATCAGGAGACTCCTATCAAAGCCAGCCATATCTCAAATAGTGCCATATCATCCAGGAAACGTAGATATTTAAATCCAAACCACTTCGTTTCGTAAAGTGTGTCAGTATCACATCCAGATTTTTTACTTTCCTCCATTTTTCTTTTCTCTCGTTGGTACTGAGACAAGAGAGATTTAATTTTTTTGTCCACGTCACTGCTGCTGGTGCCAAGCGCGCGCAACAACTTTTTGTAATGAATCTTGTTTGATTTTAGTATTTTTGTAACCTGCGCAACGTACATTCCACAGGCACTCCTCTGCCTCATAGAGCGATATCAATTGGAAAATTTTGTCTCGTGACCACTCCATTTCAAATAAAAATGACGGGACATCAAATAACCGCACCATTACACTCCAGCAAAACAAACACCGAAGCACTCACTCGGAGCAAAGGAACACTAGCGCTGCGTAGCGGAATTTAGTGGTAGCAGACCACGAACAATGTTTCTTTGATCTCTACCGACGCAGCCGTGGAACATTGATTTTGTGTTGCCAACATGTTGCGAACATCGGTAGTCAGTTACTAGCCACGAACAATGTTGCGAACAATGTTGTTAACAATGTTGCGAACTCAGTGTAAACGCGCCTTTAGAGCAACAACTGCTATCGAACAGACGTCTCTCGCTAATATAGGTTGCTTGGAAGTAGTGCGCATGGTTCACATGGCGGCCACCTACACAGCCCGCCCATTTTCAGCAGAGTAGTTTATGCTGCTATATTTTGCTGCGGTACTGGCGGTATTTGATCTCAGGCTATCGGATGCTGAAGCAGAAATGGCATTTGAACGAAGACTTCCGATTTTTGCCGATTTCTGTCGACTGAGGTCTGGGACGAGACGCGACGGTGAAGGAACGAAACAAAAAAGGTGTGGGACGTACGGTTTATAAATAATTTGCCCCTACAACTAATGATTTCGCCGAGTCGGTTGATACGATCCAATGTGTAAATAAAATAGAATTCACGAACAGGCCTTCTGTGACAGATTAATTGTATGACGAGAGTTGTTTCCAGAATGAGTGTAGAGGAGTGTGCGCTGATTTGAAACTTCCTGGCAGATTAAAACAGTGTGCCGGACTGGACTTTTTACTGGGACCTTTGCCTTCACAGGCAAGTGCTCTGCCGACTGATTTATCCGCCGGCCGAAGTGGCCGTGCGGTTAAAGGCGCTGCAGTCTGGAACCGCAAGACCGCTACGGTCGCAGGTTCGAATCCTGCCTCGGGCATGGATGTTTGTGATGTCCTTAGGTTAGTTAGGTTTAACTAGTTCTAAGTTCTAGGGGACTAATGACCTCAGCAGTTGAGTCCCATAGTGCTCAGAGCCATTTGAACCATCTGATTTATCCAAACATGACTCCCACCCGCCCTAACATCTCCGCTTCATCCATTACCTCATCTCCTAGCTTCCAAACGTCACAGAGGACGTACAGCGGAGTGAAGGCGGGCCCTGAGTCGTTCTTGGATAGCTCAGTTGGTAGAGTACTAGCCCGCAAAAGGTGAAGGTCCTAGGTTAGAGTCCCGGTCCGGGACACTCTTTTAATATGCCAAGATGTTTCATTACAGGAATTGTTAGTCATTTCGCTTAAAGAGAGCTATGCTCCTTTCATCCATGCTGAATCTTCGTATAAATAAACATAGGCCTACACTCTGCCATTGCTCATCGGCTGTATTGCTAGAGCATCTGATGTAAGGCCACTTTAAGTAGCCGTTACTTAAGTTATAGGTAATCCGTTGTTAGTGTAGTTTAAATGAAACTCTACCACCTGCTAAAGCATCGAAAATCTTAATGTATTTTGTTGAGCACTTTCCTAGAAGTTTAACCAGTGTAACTCGTGAGTCAAATGTTTTCGCTGTGCTTCACTTTCTTAAAAGTACTCACAAGATTAAAAAATGCAGTAACGTAATTCTACTCGGTGGTGATGGTGGTGGCAGTGTTGGTGGACAGTTTTGACAGTTCTGCCAGGCGCGCAAGAACTCGACACGTTTCTGTAGGCACATTCCAGAGATGTTGATACTGCCCACCTAACCCAACAGTATGCCAGAGTTTCTCAATGTTTACGTGATTATCATGTAACGTACTTGTGTTATCACTCTGAAAAATGGAGTTCGTCTTATAGCGTTTCGCGCGAACTCATTCTTCATTATAGTCCAAACTGAAACCCGACTTATCGTCAGTGACGATTTGCAACCGCTAGACATCACACTGTCCGCATTGTATTGGAGCCGCTATTGATAATGGTAGGGAAGGCGACTGCTCGACTTCGGTTTATTGAAAGAATTTTGGGAAAGTGTAGTTCATCTTTGAAGGAATCCGCATTATAGGACACTAGTGCGACATGTACTTGAATGCTGCTCGAGTGTCTGGGATCGGTACCAGGTAGTATTAAAGGAAGTCATCGAAACAATTCGGAGGCGATCTGCTGTATTTCTTACCGGTAGGTTCGAACAACACGCAAAAATTACATAGATGCTTCCGGAACTCAAATGGGAATTCCTGGAGCGAAGGCGATCTTCTTTTCGAGGAACACTATTCAGAAAATTTAGAGAACCGCCGTTTGAAGCAGACTACAGAACGATTCTGCTGCGGCCATTATTCATTTCTCGAAAGGATCACGAAGCTAAGATACGAGAAATTAGGGCTCATACGGAGGCTTATAGCCAGTCACTTCTCCCTCGCTCTATTTGCGAGCGCGGGATTAGCCGAGCGGTCTAGGGCTCCAGTCATGGACTGTGCGGCTGGTCCCGGCGGGGGATCGAGTCCTCCCTTGGGCATGGGTGTGTGTGTTTGTCCTTAGGATAATTTAGGGACTGATGACCTTAGGAGTTAAGTCCCATAAGATTTCACACACATTTGAACATTTTGGAATTTTCTATTTGCGAGCGAAAGGGGTGAAAGGCTACAGTACCGCCCGACATTGAAAATAGGTACAACATACTTCATTATTTTTGTCAGAACAACACATTTTTTTTTGTAAAATAACTCAATTTCAATTAATACAGCGAAGCCGGATACCAGTGTGGGAAAGAATGACAATTTATTTATTTAATTGATCACATGTGTACTCCCACAAAATAAATCCCTACATCCAGTTTGGTGAGAGCTGTGAAATGAATGAATGTATGGTCGTCTGCTAACCGCAGATAGTGAATGTGAATATATGATCATCTTTGAGACGATCCTTTGGCCACCTTTGGTGGGACCAAAGAGATGAAATGTACCTGAGCTTTGAGCGCCTGAAATGTGGGTGACCAATACGGTAGCAAGGTGCTCCCCCACTTCAGCAGAGGTGCGAGAGGACCTGAAGAACGGCCATGTTTCGGCACTCTGCCGCTGGATCTTGTGCTGTTAAGACCTGTCTTGGGTGTGCTCCGTAAGGACAAAAGAGTGGAGACATGTTATGCATGTGGAATATTTAAGAGTAGTTTGAAATAATAATTTCTCTATTTCAGGAACTTTTGTGGGGAGAATTAAATGTCAGGCAGGTAATATTAATGAGATCGTAGTAATCTTCGGAAGTGACCAACGGTCACAATGAAACCACGTGTAGCAATAAGTTGAAATACTTCCGTGTGCTTAAGTTAAGCTGAATTACTAGCGTGTGTACAATAAGTTGAAATACTTAAGAAATAGCGTGTGTACCATAAGTTGAAATATTTAAGAAATGGCGTGTGCAGGACTTGAAATTAGAGACGAGTACTTCCACGTGGTGAGTAGTGTGTGAGTCTCAATCTGTGTATGAGACAAAGGATAAAGAGAAGTACTCGTCCATGGTATCAGTTGAGGACTCGCGTGTGTGATGAATATGTTCTTAATATTACTTTGCGTGATATGATTCCATGTGATGCTAGATTCAAACTCTGAGAGAGAAGCAAGGTGAGTCGGCCGTCTATCCAGCAACGCCACTTGGCTTGCATTGCACAGGAAGACGTGCATATATCTCCAGAGTTCATAGTAGGAAAGTAGAATTACAAAGTGGGGCAGTGTCGTGTGAAACTGGGATAAATACTAATTGAAGTGGGAAAGCTGAAAGTGATAGTGTTGTGACTATTTATTGTATTGTATTCCATGTTGTAGTGTGGTGTATGTCATGTAATTTGGGTATGTGTGATTGGCATGGGAGAGTAGCTAGGTAGTTTCAAAAGATTAGTGGGTTATGCTTGCTCCTTCAGTACCGCTCGGTCTGGGGGAAAGTTTCGTGATGATGATTGTGAGAGTCGAAGTGTGAGGTATAATAAAAGATCCACCATCCTATCCAGAAAGTGCACTGTAGCGTTAAATAATTACGAGACCATAAGGTAGAGAATCACCAATGTAAAGCCATGCCCACTGGGCGGAATTTCTCATGTGTTATTGTTGTAGGTTACAGAATTTGTGTGTTTAGGTTATAGAATTTATCGGAATAAATAAGACAGTGAAAAGAAAAAGATTGGTGGACTTTTCCTTCGAATTGTATGTTGTCATGATGTCCCGAATTTATAATGTGTGCGCCATTCATATTCAGTGCGGTGGCCACGTGTTGATAAAAGCCGTTAAATAAAAGACAAAAAGAAAATGTGGTATTGCCAGTGCGTAGTGAACAGTCAGGGTTCTGTAAATTACTGATAGTCAGAAGTGCGTTTCCGTTGCGTATTATTCACACAGGAGGATAATTTGTAACTTAACTGAGAGCACGAGAGTTCATATTACTCGATAAATAAGAATGAATCCACTCGCTTGACAGACCACTCATCTTGCAGGCCTGACTGCTTGATGTCACAGTATGGGCAAGGCATGTGGGTGCCTCTCAGGGGAATCAAATTGCCTAGTAGTGGTGGAGGGTACCCTCTCCTACGCATCGTTCATTCGTGCTAAAACTGCGTTTTGTGATTCATTGTCAGTACTATCAGTCCTGTGACACGTCCGTTTGCTAGCCCACGTAGTTTACATTCGCATTTTCCTTTATAGTAGCGGTAGTCCCCGCGCAGTAAAATCTAGTCATATGTATCAGGTATTTCTTAATTCCCATAATCTTTCTACCACGTGTTACAGTCATTGGATACATACAGTTATTCAAAAATAGAGACGAATCGTTTCTGTACTAAATAAACATTCTTTGATAAGCCAAAACATCACAACCAATTGCTTAATAGCGTGCTGATTCACCCCTGGAAAGCAATACAGCGGCGATTGTGCGTGTCATGTATTCTAAAAGTCCTTGGTGGATTTCTCGAGGTATGTGACAACAAATGTCTACGCAAATGTCAGGGTATCGTTGGAAATTATTATGGGCCAGTGTTTTTGCGAGGAGAACAACCTCCAAATAGCATCCCAGACGTGTTCCATCGGGTTCAACTCGGGCGGATTTGCCGGCTAAGACATCAACGTGAGGT
Source organism: Schistocerca piceifrons (assembly GCF_021461385.2). Classification (NCBI taxonomy): domain Eukaryota; kingdom Metazoa; phylum Arthropoda; class Insecta; order Orthoptera; family Acrididae; genus Schistocerca; species Schistocerca piceifrons. Next base: position 429,673,184 of record NC_060142.1, read on the forward strand.
CACTTTAATATCTTGCAAACCATGTTAGCACCATTCTCGCCTTGTGACACAGATAGTTATTCTACTGGAAAATGCCATCGCCGTTGGAGAGACATAAGCCTGAAGGTAAGCATGCTGTTTGATATATTATTCAGTTGGTGCCCGCATCTCGTGGTCGTGCGGTAGCGTTCTTGCTTCCCACGCCCGGGTTCCCGGGTTCGATTCCCGGCGGGGTCAGGGATTTTCTCTGCCTCGTGATGGCTGGGTGTTGTGTGCTGTCCTTAGGTTAGTTAGGTTTAAGTAGTTCTAAGTTCTAGGGGACTGATGACCATAGATGTTAAGTCTCATAGTGCTCAGAGCCATTTAGCCATTATTCAGTTGGTGCACAGTCATGGTGCCTTCGATTACTTCTTCCTATTGAAGCCCCGGTGAATGAATGTTTCTCATAGCATAGTATTGGGCAAACCAGCGCGCATCCGTAGTGTTGCATGTTTGGAGCTGCGATTCGCCTGGATGACGATGTGTCTGGACACGACCATCAACCTGGTGTAACAGGAAAAGTGATCCATCTGACCGTGTGACACGTTTTCCTTGATCCACGGTTCAATGTCAATTATCATAATTGATGATGTCACTGTATTGACATGGGAACACGTTGAGGTCATACACTGCGGAGCTCCATGTGCAACAAAGTGCGCTGAACTGTGTGCTCCGAAACTCTGATAGCTTGCACCAGCATTGTACTGTATCGCCAGATCTGCCTACCCTATTTTACAGAGCTGATAACCCTCCGACATCCACATTCTGTGGACGTCCAGCACCGTGTCGCCTTCTCGCCCTTCAACAACCTTCTACAGACGCCCGTGACACAACAAAAAAATGGTTCAAATGGCTCTGAGCACTATGGGACTTAACATCTATAGTCATCAGTCCCCTAGAACTTAGAACTACTTAAACCTAACTAACCTAAGGACAGCACACAACACCCAGCCATCACGAGGCAGAGAAAATCCCTGACCCCGCCGGGAATCGAACCCGGGAACCCGGGCGTGGGAAGCGAGAACGCTACTGCACGACCACGAGATGCGGGCGTGACACAACAACGCGGACAGACGATCAGCTTTGCCGTTTACGGGATGCACGTTCCCAGATGCCGGGTTAAAACAGCCTGACCTTCGTCGAAGTAGCTGATGTCGCTTGACTTCTACGGTTATAGCCCGTATCGTCACTTGAACGATTCCCCATTCATCTCTGCTCCCCTAATGCTCTTCCCTTAGCAAGTCATGTGCCTACAACGCTACGAAGCGGTATTAAATTATAATTATTTGTTAGTTATCTCTGACTCAGATGCCACATTTGATTCTTTGGCGTTCAGGTTCCCAACTTTCTTGCATGTAGTACTTGCTCTTTTTAATGATATGAAAATGGAACGTGTTCAGCATGAGTGTCACGGATGGATTGTTGGATAGGAACACGTTCTTCTTTATGTGGTGTCCCATTTTTATTTTTTTTTTCGCTGTCAAGTGTTCCGGTGTTATAGAATCCTAATTAATACGATTATACCGGCACCTATTACGTATGTGAGGAGTTTGTGTGGGATATTCAGGAACATACTGTACATACACCTAGAACTGACGTTCAAAGCGCGCTCCTCATTTACTGTATGCGCTGACATTCTGAATGTACTATTTCGTACTCCATTTGCATGTCCTCAAGCTTTCGTATAGTTTGCATAATTCCATCAGTAGGTCAAAGTGTATATTGTACTCGTCATTGATGTAGATAAGTGTTTAAAGTTCCGTCTGATGGTATGATGCGCGAGCTCTGATGGGACAAGAGTAGGGGAGAGGAGTGTGGGGGTGAAACAGCATTCGTCTGTCTTTACAAACTCTTGGACTCTTGGACAACAGAATAATTATACGCCGTGTATCTCTCAAAAACCGCCTGGTTTTGACCTGCCACGTAAAACATTGGCCATTCTAAATAGAATTGGTACCCACCGTGGCCGGTATCGATAATTTTTTACACAAGTAGTATAAGTAACCATCCAAACTTCGTGAATGCGGAGAATCACAAACCATTAGACAAAATAGGAAGCGTGGCCCACGAGATCATCGATGTTAGACAGGAGTCGACAGAGTACATTATTAACATACAAGTACGATGGCAGCGTTTTATATTATTTATGTTGTACTCGACACTCTGGTATTAATTCATGATATATGTCAAAAACCCATACGATAAACAAATGAAAATGCTTAAGTGCAATTTACCATGACCAGGTTTTACGTTTGCCTCAAAGAGACCGAAAATAAATTGGGCAGTAAATGCGTTAAGTTCAGTTTACTGCTCTAAGACTCAAGGAACTAAGTAATGTAGTGAGTTTAGAAGGTTTGTGGTGTTCTCTAACTAGTAGTCGCTCTGAAATTTAGCCCTAAGCTGAAGTCAGTGATTAATGAGAAATAAAAGTAAATGTAAGCAACTGTATTTCATTTCTGCAACTGTCGCACCTCGTCGTTATATATGTACAGGGCTATTACAAATGATTGAAGCGATTTCATAAATTCACTGTAGCTCCATTCATTGACATATGGTCACGACACACTACAGATACGTGGAAAAACTCATAAAGTTTTGTTCGGCTGAAGCCGCACTTCAGGTTTCTGCCGCCAGAGCGCTCGAGAGCGCAGTGAGACAAAATGGCGACAGGAGCCGGGAAAGCGTCTGTCGTGCTTGAAATGCACTCACATCAGTCAGTCATAACAGTGCAATGACACTTCAGGACGAAGTTCAACAAAGATCCACCAACTGCTAACTCCATTCGGCGATGGTATGCGCAGTTAAAAGTTTCTGGATGCCTCTGTAAGGGGAAATTAACGGGTCGGCCTGCAGTGAGCGAAGAAACGGTTGAACGCGTAGCCCGCGGAAGTCGACGAATAAAGCAAGCAGGGAGCTAAACGTACCATAGGATGGTGCTCCACCGCACTTCCATCATGATGTTCGGCATTTCTTAAACAGGAGATTGGAAAACCGATGGATTGGTCGTGGTGGAGATCATGATCAGCAATTCATGTCATGGCCTCCTCGCTCTCCCGACTTAACCCCATGCGATTTCTTTCTGTGGGGTTATGTGAAAGATTCAGTGTTTAAACCTCCTCTACCAAGAAATGCCAGAACTGCGAGCTCGCATCAACGATGCTTTCGAACTCATTGATGGGGACATGCTGCGCCGAGTGTGGGAGGAACTTGATTATCGGCTTGATGTCTGCCGAATCACTAAAGGGGCACATATCGAACATTTGTGAATGTCTAAAAAAACTTTTTGAGTTTTTGTAAGTGTGTGCAAAGCATTGTGAATATATCTCAAATAATAAAGTTATTGTAGAGCTGTGAAATCGCTTCAATCATTTGTAATAACCCTGTATTTAATGACAAATAGCGACACTGAGAGTTTTATTGAAGGTGTAACTGACTAACTGTTAATTTGAATGTCTCATTTTTATACGTGAACCACAGAGTTGACCACTACTGTAGTGTGAACACGTGGAGACTAATTATGGTTCCATCATAAGGAGAACTCTCATTTAGCTCTTATTATGCTCTCCTGAGTGATATTTACCATAACGGTTGCGTTGGCAGGGTTATTATAATTTCTTAAGAACTGCAAATTCTCGTCCCGAGCGCCACTGAGTTTCTTTGTGTGCGCGACGATTTGGTTGTGATGTTGAAGAAATTGACTGAAATTTCAGAAAATCCGGTTCCCCTGCCCTTGAAGCTACAGCGTGTTTTCGTGGAACTGCTGTCACTTCTGAGGCTGGACATTCATTAATAAGCATATGTCATTTGTTCATTTCTATACACGAAAGGAATTTTCAGAACATTATTAAAACTATATGCAGTACGTATTTAAGTCATGTGAAACAATTCAGAACATCAGAAAGATTTCTCATTACGTAAAAAAGACTTTTCACCTCACCTATGAATTCTGCAATACTGTAAATGAATTTTTTTGAAATCTTATACAACAGTCAACCAGAATGAAAAGAAGCATTGGAATCATTTCGCACTGTACGTACGGTATACGACTCTACTCAACTTACTACTACTATTACTGTTATTTATCTGGTATACTTTGAGACTGTAGATGCTGAATGTCGCCATGTAAGTTAGTGTCTGCAGTAGCACTGAGACAGACGTGACAATTCTCGTCATATCTTGTCCACATTAGATAAAGGATTCCTTATTGACACATCGACTTTAAATCATTAAAGTCGTTGTCTTGAATGAATTGCACTATGCTGTATGCAGTGGCATTATGTAAAGATGTCGGAAACTTTTAATGTGAATGCCTAAAAAGTATGTAAATAAGTTGTATGACATGATGAATCTACGCTGTCGATAATGGAAAGTGTTGCACCGTGAAGCACCAGTCCAATATTTATCTAACTTAGTGGAGATGTTCGTCACATAACGGGAATTTAATGATTCAACTTTCATACATCTCGGAACTGTTGTCCACTGTATACATCACCATGAGGTATGAGCCCCATGGGCAGAAATAAACTCTATTTGTTGTGGCATGGAAGCAGACAGGCTCCGAATACTGATACAGAATTTGTCAGTTTATGAAGACTGCTGGCTGGTATGACCGTATACGTCATCCCATCACATCACAGACGTGCTCTATGGGTGACAATAAAGGGGTTGGGCAAACCTGCCGAGAATCCATACATTTCTCGTTTGTTGTGTGAACTGCAATGTGGAGTCTTGCATTATCCAGCTGGAATGTGCTAGCTAGTACCGTGGTCATGAAGGGGATAACAACAGTGTTTACCATACTTGCTACGTGCGGGCGAGCATTCAACCTCTCTCTAGCAATTAGCAAATGAGTCCTGTTGTCACGTTCAACAGCTCCCCATTCCAGGATACCAGGAGTTGGAAAGATGTGGGTCTTGAGAATCCCTGCTTGCAGTGACTTTTTACCAGGTCGCTTACGGACAATTTGGTGTCGATCTGACCTACCATAAATAGATGCGGGACAACTTTTTGAACTCTACAGAATGCCACTGAATGTTCCAGATCTCTCTGGGTCTGCACGATTCAAGTCTCTGCGGTGTGTGGCACGGTGTCGGTGGAAAACGACACATGGCAACTCAGTATCTAAAATCCACATCCAGTAAACTTTTCCCAACGATTTGTGGTAACACTGTGCCTATAATCTTTTACCTGATTTCGAATGTTGTCTGTCTATCACTTGAGCAACTCTACGATATCTTCGTGGTATAGTGGAAGGACCAGTGTCTCCTTCTCTCGCTACACTGTTGTCCTAAGTTCATCTCGTCACCACCCGTCCTGAAGTCATTGCAATACAGCCAGACATCTGTGCGATCTGTAAGTATGTTGTTCTCATGTCCCACTTTCCTAAAGTTCGAAAGATGGCAATATGCTACTAGTGCACATTCTCTTGACGTTCTGTGTTGCAACCTCTGCCTGAAACGTTCCAGTGACGTTTGACACATACAACAGCCATCATGTACTACAACAGCCATTACGGACTTATACCGTTGTACATCTGTAGAAAGATTTCTTCTCTTGAAATACCGAAAATTAGCTCGAATATGGATGAAATAAACACCAGTACCAGTCTATCAGCATCCGGTCGAGGTATACAAATTGAAACACTTTCGATTTCCGTCCGTGTACAATAAGCATTGAGAAATTCCGACTCTTTGGTTGAAGCCAAATACGTATCTCGAATTCTTAGCAGTTACTCATATAACTAGTGAAGCATACTAAATTTCCATCACTATATTATAGATTTTATATGTTATTAAGTTATTTATGTACGCTGGTAGAGCCACTACGAGGATGCAAATCAGGTTTGCTTTAAATACACGTTGTAACGAACATGAGAGTTAATACTTTTGAGACTGGATGAGGTGAGTTGAGTTTGTTAAGAATGCCGCTGAGCGACGAAGAGGCCATTATCATCACCTAACTGAGTTTGAACGACGTCGTATTATAGGGCTTCTTCAAACTGGATGCTCCACCTGCGATACTGCAGAAAGGCTTGGCAGGAATGCAGCCTCTATATATGAATGCTGGCAGCGGTGGTCACGAGAATGTACGGACGCAAGAAGACCGGGCTCCGGACAGCCTTGTGGCACTACCGACCATCGTCTTTGGCGTATGCCTCTGGCCCATCGTCCTCATCTGCAGCAGCAATTTGAGCAGCAATTGGCACCAAAGTGACACTATAAACTGTTACAAATCGGTTGCTTCAAGGGCACCTCCGAGGCAGACGCCCTGTACCGTATATTCCACTGACGGCAAACCACCTCCATTTACGACTTCAGTGGTGTCAAGCGAGAGCTCATTGGATGGCAGGGTGGAGGTCTGTTGTGTTTTCTGATGAAAGCTGATTTTGCCTCGGTGCCAGTGACGACCGTGTGTTTTTTAGAAGGACGTCAGGTCAGGGCCTGCAACCAACCTGTCTACATACTTGACACACTGGACCTACACCTGGAGTTATGGTCTGGGGTGTGATGTCGTATGACAGCAGGAGCACTCTTGAGGTTATCGCACGCACCCTGAATGCAACTTTATACATCAGTCTGGTGATTCGACCTGTTGTGCTACCAATTATGAACAGCATTTCAGGGAGTGTTTTTCAAAAAACTGTATAACACTCGCCCACATACCGCTCTTGTGACCCAGCATGCTCTACAGAGTGCCGACGTGTTGTCTGGGCCTCCTCGATCACCAGAGCTGTCTCCGACCGAGCACATCAAGGACATCATCGGACGACAAGCCCAGAATCATTCACAAACAGCACTAACTGTCCCTGTGTTTACCGACCGTGTGCAACAGGCATGGAACCCCATCCCACAAACTGAAATCCGGCACCTGTACAACACAATGCATCCACGTTTGCCAGCTTGCATTCAACATTCTGGTGTCTCACCGGTTATTGATGTACCAGCACTTCACGTTTGTAATGGCTTATCTCGCGCCTACATTAATCTGTGATCTTGTAATGTTAATGACTTAAATATATTACCTAAACAAATGAATTCCCGAAATTTCATTACTCTACATAATTATTTTTTGGTGTTGCTATTTTTCTTCCGCCAGTGTATGTATGCTGCACTCGATGTAACTGCCATATAAGATGTGACACGAACTTTATCATTTACTAGTAATATCATTTCGATAATTTCGCACCCCATTCCCATACAAATCGCGGGAAGGTTTTACTGTGTATATTAGTGTCTGTTTACATCCTGGTGTCTCTGATTTCATCATCGTAGTCTAATGTCGAAATGTGTGCCGGAACCAACAGTACGTTTTATAGGATACTGTCGCTGAAACTTGGAACAAAGCACGACAATCTTTGCAAAAAATGGTTCAAATGGCTCTGAGCACTATGGGACTTAACATCTGCGGTCATCAGTCCCCTAGAACTTAGAACTACTTAAACCTAACTAACCTAAGGACATCACACACATCCATGCCCGAGGCAGGATTCGAACCTGCGACCGTAGCGGTCGCGCGGTTCCAGACTGAAGCGCCTAGAACCGCTCGGCCACCTTCGGCCGGCCAATCTTTGCAGCTTTTCTAATTTTTGTTATATGAAGGAAAAAAACTGTTACGGGTGACAGAACTGTTTTTACTCTAATCATTATGTTTTATCACTTAGATCTTGTACGATTTCCATGTACAGTAATTATACTCAGCTTTTACGACACTTTCTTAGTAAACCATATACACATATTTTCCATTCAATCTCCTGGCAAAATATGTACTTTCGAGTATGTTAATCTGTATGGTAAGTCAGTCAAGGATACTTGAGAAACATCACAGATTCTTTAAGTTTTGTTCTTTAAATTTTGGAAACAGATGAAAATCGGGTTTCGCCAATCGGGACTGTATGCAGGATGGTCGATGAAAGAGAACCCAAGGCCTCGAATTATTGCAAATCGATGCGCACGTGTGTGGGCTGGCATTGTCAAGCTGACGGAGATGGTGTTCTTTGAGTGGGCGGTTAGAAAGTCGATTAAAACACGCAGTTTCTCTGCACCAACATACGCTCCTGGAAATTGAAATAAGAACACCGTGAATTCATTGTCCCAGGAAGGGGAAACTTTATTGACACATTCCTGGGGTCAGATACATCACATGATCACACTGACAGAACCACAGGCACATAGACACAGGCAACAGAACATGCACAATGTCGGCACTAGTACAGTGTATATCCACCTTTCGCAGCAATGCAGACTGCTATTCTCCCATGGAGACGATCGTAGAGATGCTGGATGTAGTCCTGTGGAACGGCTTGCCATGCCATTTCCACCTGGCGCCTCAGTTGGACCAGCGTTCGTGCTGGACGTGCAGACCGCGTGAGACGACGCTTCATCCAGTCCCAAACATGCTCAATGGGGGACAGATCCGGAGATCTTGCTGGCCAGGGTAGTTGACTTACACCTTCTAGAGCACGTTGGGTGGCACGGGATACATGCGGACGTGCATTGTCCTGTTGGAACAGCAAGTTCCCTTGCCGGTATAGGAATGGTAGAACGATGGGTTCGATGACGGTTTGGATGTACCGTGCACTATTCAGTGTCCCCCGACGGTCACCAGTGGTGTACGGCCAGTGTAGGAGATCGCTCCCCACACCATGACGCCGGGTGTTGGTCCTGTGTGCCTCGGTCGTATGCAGTCCTGATTGTGACGCTCACCTGCACGGCGCCAAACACGCATACGACCATCATTGGCACCAAGGCAGAAGCGACTCTCATCGCTGAAGACGACACGTCTCCATTCGTCCCTCCATTCACGCCTGTCTAGACACCACTGGAGGCGGGCTGCACGATGTTGGGGCGTGAGCGGAAGACGGCCTAACGGTGTGCGGGACCGTAGCCCAGCTTCATGGAGACGGTTGCGAATGGTCCTCGCCGATACCCCAGGAGCAACAGTGTCCCTAATTTGCTGGGAAGTGGCGGTGCGGTCCCCTACGGCACTGCGTAGGATCCTACGGTCTTGGCGTGCATCCGTGCGTCGCTGCGGTCCGGTCCCAGGTCGACGGGCACGTGCACCTTCCGCCGACCACTGGCGACAACATCGATGTACTGTGGAGACCTCACGCCCCACGTGTTGAGCAATTCGGCGGTACGTCCACCCGGCCTCCCGCATGCCCACTATACGCCCTCGCTCAAAGTCCATCAACTGCACATACGGTTCACGTCCACGCTGTCGCGGCATGCTACCAGTGTTAAAGACTGCGATGGAGCTCCGTATGCCACGGCAAACTGGCTGACACTGACGGCGGCGGTGCACAAATGCTGCGCAGCTAGCGCCATTCGACGGCCAACACCGCGGTTCCTGGTGTGTCCGCTGTGCCGTGCGCGTGATCATTGCTTGTACAGCCCTCTCGCAGTGTCCGGAGCAAGTATGGTGGGTCTGACACACCGGTGTCAATGTGTTCTTTTTTCCATTTCCAGGAGTGTAGTTACGTTAACACCGCCATGTTACACGCTACCATTCAGAGCCCTTAAGCAGAAGAGGGTTGCAACTTGTGTCAGGGAAGCGGAGAAATTGATCGAGTTAATGTATGACCTAACACCTCAACCTTTATTGAGATCAGAATAAAAAAATTCGTAGGCATTACTTTTGAGCACGCAGCAGCTGTACAACTTTGTGACGGGACCAAATGAGGTCAGGTTGAAACAGTTGAAATACAGATGGAAATACAGATTAGCAACAATTTATAATGAATTATTAATAAAAGCCTCCAGTACTTAACTGGAATATGAAGATTCTGGGTGGCAAAACATATCAGTGTTCACTAGCAATGACTTGCACAAAGTCAATTTGGCTCTTCTTGCCGGCGACTGTAGATTTGTCCTAGACACTCGCTGAGGTTCTTCGATGAACTAACTATTCAGTGGACCCATGTGTCTGCTTGTATCCAGATGGATAGTCATTTGGGAACTATTTGTGTGGCGTAAGGCGGAAAGGTAACATAGTCCATGTCTTGTGCACCATCCTTGGAGCTCAGCCTTAGCCGTTTTGCGCATGAGATGTAGGCAGCTCGGCGATCTTCTAAGTTGGCTTTCTCCAGTGTCTTCTCGAGGACACTACAGGCACTTTACTATGAAGTAAACGTGTCTAAAATTTATCACTCGTTACCTCTGCTATTAAATAGGCACCTTGAAAAGAACAGTATACTTTTTTTATGATATCTTATGGGACCTCTTTCACAGGAATGCTCAGTTTTGTTAAAGGCTTCTTGCATAGAAGTCCAAAGAAACAAAACAATTTTTTTTAATGTTCATCCTTGTGATTGGAGGTTTGAGGCACTTTGGCGGTTCACTTATGTAATAAAATGAAACACCTGCAGCCGTCATTGCGATGTTATTTATTATGGTGGTAAGCTCCTGTGGGACCAAACTGCTGAGGTCATCGGCCCCTAGGCTTACACACTACTTAATCTAACTTAAACTAACTTACGCTAAGGACAACACACTAACCCCTGCCCGAAGAGGGACTCGAACCTTCGACGTGGCAAGGCGCCTCAGACCGCACGGCTGTTATTTATTACGTGGCTATCAGTTTCGCTGCTTCAGTACACCATCTTCAGACCTTAACTGACGCTGAGGAGTTAACTTCAATCGTATACACGATTCATCAGTGACCAACATCTAGGAACTGGTTTCCGCAGACTACCTGTAACAATGAAGTTATGTCTCTAACCAACTACCAACTAATGGTTGGTAGTTGATGGTTGGAGACTGATAACAGCTACTGGCTGTTTGTTTTGTGTAATGAAACAGAACATCTACAGCCGTGTCTCCAACATCAACTACCAACTGGTGGTTATTAGTTGATGGTTGGAGACACAATGTCGTTGTTACAGGTAGTCTGCGAAAACCATTTCATAGATATTGGCCACTGATGAATCGTGTATTGAAGTTAATCCCCTCAGCGTCAGTTAAGCCTTCAAAATGGTGCACTGAAGCGCCGAAACTAGTAGCCACATAATAAATAACATCGTGAGGACGGCTGTAGATGTTCCGTTTTATTACACAAAAGAAACAGCCAGTAGCTGTTATCACTTAATAGCTCGCAGATACTGCATCTTTCTCGAAACACTTCGTGTGTAGGTTATAAATAAAAAACCATAAGTGCGAGTGACAGCAGAAACCGTTTTCTGAAATCGAAACTTACAGTCGCAGGCTATTAACCGTCCAATCACACTAATGTGACCACTTTTAAAAATCCTGAATAATTACCTTTTGCAGCGCGAGACGTGCAGGAAGAGTGTAAGTGAGGTCCTGGTAGATAAGACGTGGAGCCATGCCGACTCCAGTGCTGTGGCCATCTGCGTTAGGTTTCCCGGTTGAGGATCCATGGCGCAGAACATTCGATCTAGGTGGTCGCAGAGATTCTAGATTGAGTAGCCAGGGTCTACGGTAAACTCGTCTTGGTGCTGTGTGACTCTTCGTGTTTCCTGTTGGTAGGTGGCATCGAGCCGAGGAAAAACAAACGGCATGTAATGATGGACATGGTCCCCAAGGATAGATGCATACTTGTGTTAATCCACTGCGCTTTCCAGAACGGTGAGCAGCCAGGGAATGCCACGAAAACATTCCCCAGATCATAACACTCATTCCTCCGGCCTGGAACTTTTCCGTGGTTATTGCAGGAAATTGGCTCTCAGTCCGATGGAGCATAAAACGTGATTCATCTGAAAAGGCCACCTGTCGCCTCTTAGGGGACGTCCGGTTGCGATACCGGCGAGCAAATTCCAACCTTAGTCGCCGACGAACAACTGTCAGCAAGGGTGTCTGGTGCGGAAGCTTACACGCAACAATGTTTGCTGAACGATCGTTGACGAGACAAAGTTGGTAGGCCCTTGGATCATCTGGGCGCCAGTTGCTCAACAGTTGCACATCTATTCGTCCCTACACAACTTCTCACAAATCGTTCACCCTGTCATGTATGGACCGCGGTGCACCATAGTTACCTCGGCACCGGTTTTAGATAACGCCATTTTGCCATGCACAGTATACTTTAACCACAGCGCCACTTTGCCGTCTCGGAAATACTTCTACCCTTGGGCCGAAAGCCAATGATCATGCCCCTTTTGGACATCAGGTAAATTACCGAGAGAGGTGGCGCAGTGGTTAGCACACTTGACTCGCATTCGGGAGGACACGGTTCAGTCCTGCGTCCGACCATCTGGATTTAGGTTTTCCATGATTTCCCTAAAATCGCTCCAATCAAATTCCAGGATGGTTCCTTTGAAAGAGCACGCCCATCTTCTTTCCCCGTCCTTCCCTAATACGATGAGACCGATGATCTTACTGTTTGGTTTCTTTCCCAAACATCCCAACCCAACATAAGGTAAATTGCTCCATTTCTGCAATACGACGACTGCAGTCCCCAGACACGCTTTATATAACTTCCACTAGTAGAGATGCTACGTGCCGCCTGTGAGTAGTGACCACACGTTAACGTCGAACATAGACGACAGTCACATTACTGTGACTGAACCGTGTAAATATCTGTTACAATTAAGAAAATGGAGAACAAGTAGATGAACTACTACATTGTGATAATCGTACATCAAAGAATAAGAGCAAAGTCTATGCAAATGTAGTTGTAATCATTTTCGGTCATGTTCCTAGTGAATATACTGCTCTCGTAGCAAAGCTGCGTTTGCCCTGTTATCAGAAACGTCCGATGCTGAGGCAGTTGCCTGTTATCTCTCCTCGAGATGAGGCCAGTGCACAGCTTGCCACATTGACGGTAGCCGCTGCTGGCTCCTCAGAAGAAATCCGTCAAATCGCCCTGCTGTCTTCATTCTTTGTGTAGCTGCGGATGCTACACTTTCATCAAATGTCTTACATGCTACATGCCAGTTATGAGAGTTTCTGTTACCCTGATAAAGTATCTTCCCTTCGACATTTCTAGTTCCAGCCACTGTAGCAATTACACCCACATCTACATTCACTTCTTGGCAATGTGGTAGGAGCGTGGTCCATTGCAGGTCTTGATACCCATTCCTTTATGTCAGCTCAATGTAATGAACTATGAACTGAGAAATGAAAAATCCAGCTTGTAGGCCTTCATCGTTTCCGGCAAGTACATTGAGTTGTTCTTTAATTTTGGAACTCGCGCAAAAAAACTGGCGCATAAACTCGTTCTCGTCCTGAGCTATAAGCGATCCGGTCCCTTTTTTCCGAAGCGGCGGTCACTTCAGTTGACTATTGCCTGTTGACCTGCGAAGTGCGCACTTCAGACATTTTGTTTGATTTTTTTTTATTTATTTGGTCTTCGGCAGTTAGCGGACATTTGGCCAGCTAAATAATTACAGACAGTATAAAACATAAAAGGATGACATAATGTGATATCGTACAGATACAAATTTAACAGCGAGCTCCAGAAACCCACCGTTGATTGACAGGCATTTATAATATTTTACAGCAGTTTTTCGTAATTTAAAGAAAAAGATGGAAGACCAGTATAACAGTATTAGCATTTAATAATGGTGTTGTGGCACAAATATAAATAAAGATACAAATACATGTTTAGAAAACCTAATTTACAATCTGTGTAAAATTTTTAGAGTTGATTGTTCTGACATCACAAATCTAAGAAATAAAATGAAAACATTAGGAACAGCAGAAATTCAAGTGATCAGTGCCGGTATTGAAAGAAATATATATACAGAAACGTATTAATATTAAAAGACGGTTAACATAGTTCCAAGAGCTGCGTCATTACTATAAAGATATCTCGGGAGCTTGTAAACATTTAATAAGCTCTTTAGTATATGCAGGATTACTCAAAGAAAGTAGATTGGCTGTGCTCGTAGAAAATACTACTTTCAGAACACGCAATTGTCGCAAAAACGTTTGTTTGTGCCTCTCCCGTTTGCACGTGTGAAGAGATTGCGACTGACATCACCTTCTCTAGAGTTAGTGCAGTCACAGGAAGGAGTGGGTGCAATTTCAAAACGGCTGAGGTGCACCGGAAAACTTCACATACGACAGACACTGGATATCAGCAATCTGGATAGGCTAATGTCGCGAAACCTGCGTCTTCGTGGAATGACAGTCTCAACACAGGCTTAACATCTTCCCTCGAAGAACTGTGACACGTTCCAGTCCTTTTGCTGTTGTTGAAAGGCATACTGTGTGGCCAGGCCTTACAGTTCAGAGGTCGATGGAAGTTTGGGATTTTGTTTTTATTCAGCAAGAATATCGAATTCTTCATTATGAACGATGACACAATGATATTTAACGTATAGGAATTCTACTGTCTGACTTTGGATTTCACACGCTGCCAAATGATTGCCAAGATGAAATTGTTGGTCTCAGATTAACATTCTTCTGACTCTGAGACTGTAAAACCGACACAGAATCGGATAGAATGAGGACCTTGGAAACTTGAAGGTAGCTAACATGTAAGGCTGCTAGTTTCATTCGTCGGTTGAAATATTTTTGGGAACTTGTATTTGTGGACAGAGAAATGCAAATCCCCATCCAAGTACTGGCCACTCCCGTATGTGCTTACACTTAACAACACACAACGATTACACTTAGCGAAGGAAAGGTGCGAAAGATGTGAAACACCTTTCCAGTTCAGACGCCCGTCAGATCTGACGGGAGCCGGTGTATCCACTGCGGTACGACCGTTGACACCATTTATGGTATACTCGACACATTAAATTGTGATAGACGAGTGGATTTCCCTCCAGCACTACTTCAGAAATTAGTAGAGTCCTTGCTACGTCATGTTGCGGTACTTATGCCTGCTTATGGAGGACCTACACGATATTGGCAGCTGTACCAGTTTCTTTCGCTTTTCAGTATAGATAGGGGATTGAACTTGCTTGAGAATTTTTATTAACAGGTCACCTCATATTCTACGGCTAATTACCAGGGCAGTGTGGTGGGCGCCGCGCTGAGCATTCAAGTAAATTAAGTTGAAGACCTCCATTTTGGAATGCAAAGGATGATTTGAAAAGAATATCCTATTAAGTACAAATTTGTTCGCAAGCAGTTTTCTACTGATGTCTGTCATTTCATCGGCTTCAGTTAAGAGAGCGTTCTGTGGGTAGAGCCCATAGCGTCTAAGGACTATCGAATAGATCGGAACTGAAATTTTCTAGTTTCCTCAGGATGGACATTCGTCCGCTATGGAACCCCGAACTACCGTGATCAAATCTAGATATTATTAGTATAATATTTAACGCTTTTTCACAGCCACTCACTACGTGATTAATGTAAGAGACCCACGACAACCGAAGTTCAAATAAGACCCCCAGAATCGAGTCTGCAATGAACTGGGTAACGTTCAGAATCTAGGCTCATTCTGTCCAGCCTTTTCATGGTAAGGCTAGCTAGCAGCACTTTCAAAGTAAGCCGCCACGCGTCTGTATTATACTTACTTTAAACGGTGACAGCCGGGTTTCCCGTGCTCAGACTCCATCTTCTTCCATGTATCGTTCGCTACCCCTATGTTGTGGCCGCTAAATTCTAAATAACATGTCGAGGACTCGCTTGCATTTAGGATGGTTGTTTCAGACTGACATATTGCCCTCCTGAAGTTGATCAAAGTAGCTTAATTCGTATACCATTATTGCAATACGTTACATATTACTACGTGAGAAACCACACAGATTCCATGTATTGTCAGTATAAACGGACGCAGGTGCATCACTGATGGTCTCTTTTTTTTTAAGGATTATTGATGATTCTGGTAATATTCTGTCCTGTCAACATTAGAATTCTTAGGAATTGAGATGCTTATGTTTTTCTGGAAATCAGATAGTTTTGCCTGTCTCATATACCTTACATAATAAGTCATTTATCGGAAATGGTAACACGAATTATTTACAGAAGAATGGAAACACTAGAACCTACGTCGGAAAAGATAAGTTTGGGTTCTGAATAAATGTGGAAACACGTCAGGCAGTACTGACCCGATGACGTATTTTAGAAGGTCAACAGAAAAAAGTAAACGTACATTAATACCATATGTAGATTTTATGAATGTTGACTGGAAATATCAGTGAAATTAAAATTCCTTCAAACTCTAAAAGGCAGCTTCTATAACAATCGCAATCTCTTTCATATACACTGCGCAACATAGTTAGAGTCTCACTTTTTCGAAACCCATAACTGCCTCGTATTTCAACGCGAGTTTGAAATTTGGCTTAAAGGTACCTACAGCCTTCCTCTGCAATGTTGCAAATGCATGGCGCTCTGTGACGTCATCCTGGGGCTCAGCGACGCTTCAAACAGCAAGGTGTCGATAAATGCGAAAAGAAAGACCACAACTCAGAAGTTCGTGTAGCTGTAATATGGTTAATGATGTCCAATTGACACAAAGCTACAGCACAATTCTGATGACCAACGCTGCCTCGGACGGGATGTGTCACACGATCGGAAGCCTGTGCCCCCCCCCCCTCCCCCAACATCCCTTGCGTACCCTGTCGTCTTTGTGAAGGAGGTCAGAATCGCGACGCCCAGACGTAAAATAATGCGGCTTTCTTATATGTGGCCGAGGCAGACATTTCAAACAAACCACCGATCAGAATCGACACAAAAAGGCCGTAGGGGATGGCGTAAAGGCCGTTAATTAAACTACTCTTACCCTTGTGGCGTTAATTCCCTCTCATTTCGCTGTCGAAAACGACAGTTTACAGTGCGATGATCTACAGAACGATGTTTTTGACAACGTTTGACACTAGTGCCATCCCTGCGCGTTTCAACCCTACTCTAAGGACAACGTGGTCTGCAACGCGACTGGATGTCATCTCACCCCTTTGGATTGTTGTATAATCGCAATTTTTTGCTCTCGTATAGAAGGTAGAACAAGTAGGGGTCGTTCAGAACCATTCGAAGAAATTTAAATGCGATCCTAAGCGGTAAAGGAGTTTCATGCTTTCTTAGCGCTTCTGTTTCGCACTCTCCTATGGCGTTGTCACGGGGGTTGCTACATTAACATATGCATGAATAAAATGGAAAAAGGGCCCTCTGAGCCTCCCTAGTTCGGCAACACTCTAGGTATCACCCACACTTCTTTGTTGCGTACTTTGAAATATACTAATCAGAAACTTCGGAACCGATTCGGTCTAATAGGTGCTCTAACGCCTGAGCGTTAGGCAATCCCTACGACAATCCTTAGGTGTGATTCCCTACCTTCAGGCGCTAGAGCAGCCGCAAGACTGTACTGCTGTCGAAGTTTTCGACAGGTACATTTTTAAAGTGCTCAACATAGGTCCGTGGGTAACACGGAGGGTGTTGGCGAACTGGTTGGAAGGGAGACGTTTGAATGTCCCTTTGCCGTTTTATACCACACAGTAGGACGCGAAAGAGAAGTACTGAAAAATAATAAAACACCTCTGCTGCTTCGTCTAATGGTTTTGAACTTACCCTCGGTTCCTAGTGGTACTTACATGTATACGAAAACAACAATTGCGGTTACACTACACTCCAAATGGGTCAAGTCCCGTTCATTGGGGTTGTAGCCTCAAGTTGTCCTTAGAATAGGGTTGAAATGAGCAAGGGGTGGCAGCAATGTTGAACTCTGTAAAAAACGTCGTCCTGTTGCTCGTCACACTGAAAACTGTCGTTTCCGACAGCGAAATGTGTGGGAATTAACGTCACAGCGGAAGGGGAAGTTTGACTGACGCACTTTATGCCACCACCTGAAGCCTTTTCGTGTCGAGTTTCAGCGGTGATGTGTCTGAAACGTTTCTCTCTTCCAACCGCAAGAAAACCACGCGATTTCAACGCTGGGTGTTGCGGTACTGACCACCATCGCAGAGGCGAAAAACCAGGGGGTGAAATGTGGATAAGAGTGTGTGTGACGGCCTTTCCAAAATGTGACACGTTCACGGTAGCGTTGCGAAGCATTGTGATGAAATTCGGTGTGAATGTGACATCATTAACTCGCCTTAGAGCTCACATTAACTTCCGAGCTGTGGCCTTTTTTTTCGCGTTTTCGACACCTTGCTGTTTGAAGCGTCCTGAGCCCGAGGATGACGTCACAGGGCGCTACGCTTTTGCACCATTACAGAGGATGTTTGTAGGCACCTTTGAGCCAAATTTAGAACTTGTGCGTCGGAATGGGAGACAATTACTGGGCTTCGAAAAAGTGATCCTTTAATTTTATTGCACAGTGTACTTACACCTGTCTGCAGCTCACTCTCGTCAACTGTTCCCCACCACACCGGTTTTCCTTCCTTCTACACAGCTTCAGATGTTCTAAACTAATCAATATTTTCTTAATACACTGTACTATTGCTATTATTAATGCAAATTGTTGTTATTGTGAACGTTATTAATAATCTTCGGTTATTGTTGTTCCTGATCAAAAAAGAGAGTGCGTTAAGGCCCTAATCTAGTCAGGTTAAATAAGCAATAAATAAACAAAACTATAAGCGTAAACAACTGCTGGTACTGAACTCGTTGATATCCTTTCTTTTCTTTTTAAATCTCTCCTATGTTTACAGCTTGATTTTCGATGCCTTTTCAGTTGTAAGATTTGCTTGTTTTATTTTCTTTTCACACTGCCTCGTCGATGTGTGACTTCAGTCGGTTCGGTATTACTTCTAATAGTATTTGTTACTCTGTTTACAGTCACTACACTGGGCTTTCATGCGCGGGATTAGCCGAGCGGTCTAAGGCGCTGCAGTCATGGACTGTGCGGCTGGTCCCGGCGGAGGTTCGAGTCCTCCCTCGGGCATGGTTGTGTGTGTTTGTCCTTAGGATAATTTAGGTTAAGTAGTGTGCAAGCTTAGGGACAGATGACCTTACCAGTTACGTCCCATAAGATTTCACACATTCATCTTCTCAGTCAAACAGCTAAGACAAGCAATTGCTACTTTAAATTGCTTCGATTTATTTTTGTAATTATCCATTGATTTTTCTTACTTTTTAAGCTGATGTCCAATAAAAACAAACATTGGAATTTTTTTCTTCTCCCTGACATCTGCATCTTAGTCAACGTTTTATCGCTGTGGTGTACTGGATGTTCAAAACAAGTGCTTCATGAAAAGTTCGTTCTTCGGTAGCCCAGCAATATTGGTATGTTCTGACTTTATTTGTTCTTCTGTATGACATCAAAGCGCCTGGATACCGTATTTTGCTATTGTTTAACATGACGTTCTATTTCTAGATCACAATGACGCTGTTATTGGTTTGTCCAACCAACGCCATCCTTATCCGGAGCTCACTCACTAATCAAACACTTAGTTATCGGGAAACTCAGCTTCTATGCGCCTGCTTGTGGTGAAGTAGTGACTGGTACTGCGGTTTCATTTGCACCAGTTCTAACGAGCTACTTCAGTGGGTGTGTCTTCTGCTGTTGCAAACGCACTACACATTCAGTTTCTCTCGTCTGTGCTCCAGTCGATACGTCGTTTCTTGGGCTGGTCTTCTGGTATTACCTTCCAGTAATTTCTTTAGTAAGAAACATTGCTACAAAAACTTTTATCGCTATATTTTAACGTGTTTCGCCAGTTTTGGTTTATTTATCCATCCTCTGCGGCAATGTTTAGAAGTTAAAACTAGCCATACTTCATCTGGAGAAAACAAAAGCAACCTTTAAAAAATTAAAATTTGTATACGCGTCCTTTTTTATAAAATGTGTGATTCGCATATTTAAAAGAAACTATGTTTGTTGCTGTTGTTGTCTTCAGTCTGATGACTGGTCTCATGAAGGTCTCTACGATAGCCCGTTTTGAGCAAGCTTGTTCATCTTTGCACAACTATTCAAAGCTATATCCACTTGTTTACTATAGTAAACCCGCCGCCCGTCAGACACGCATATCTTCCATCAACCATTACTGAATTGTCTATTATGTACTTGATACATCAAGATAAGTCTTTCAACCGATCCACTCTTTTAGTCAAATTACGCTACAAATTTCTTTTATCCACGTTTCGATTCGGTACCTGTTTATTATTCGGAATCTCTTTCCCGTAAATTACTTCGATCAGACAGTAAGGTAACCAATTCGTCTTATACCTCCTAGCAACAAGCAGACCTGAACTTCTCGAAATAGTTAACGTAGAGGAGGGTATCAGCGATCATAAGGCTGTGGTAGCATCTATGACAGTGGTGCTACAAGGATTCTTAAGAACGGTCAGAAAATATTTTTGCTAGCAAGACTGACAGGATACAAAGTGCAAAGTATCTGATTAACCAATACCAAGTATTCAGGGCTGGGGACAAAGATGTTGGACACAAATGGAAAAAGATTCAAAAGCGTCGTTCATTATGCCGTAGACAAATATGTTCCGAGCAAGGTGTTAAGGGATGGAAAAAACCACCTCGTTCATTGGCCGCTGTTAGAAAACTGTTACGTAAAGAAAGAGAGCTTCATCACCGATTCAAAAGAAAATTTACCTGACAAAAACTAGCTGAACGAAGCGAAAATGAGCGTAAGGAGGGCAATGATAAAAGTAAAATTTTGTGAACCGATCTGACTAAAAACTCTAAGAAGTTTTAGTTTCACATAAAATGAGTAATCGGTTCGAAAACATCTCTCCATTCTCTCAGAGACAATACTGACACCAAAACGGAAAATGACAGAAAGTAAGCCGAAATACTGATTGCCGTCTTCCGAAGATGTTTCACCGCCGTAGATCGTAATAGGGCCCCTCCTTTCAATCACTGCACGAACATCGAAATAGCAAATGTTAAAGTAACTGATTGCCGTACAGAGCAACAACTACAATTGCTTTTAGTGAAAAGACGTCAGGACCAGATAAGATACCAGAAATATTCTACAGATATTATGCGAAAGAACTGGTTCCCCGTCTTGCAGCAATTGATCGCCATGTCGCTGGTGCAAGGAAGGGTACCCAGCGACTGGAAAAAACCTCAAGTCATTCCTGTTTTGAAAAGGATCGTAGGACAGATACACATAATTATAGGCCTGTATACTTAGCATTAGTCTGTTGCAGAATTACGGATCATGCTGTATGCTAATGCATTATGACGTTTTTGGAGACCGAAAATCTCCTCTTTTAAGAATCAAAAATGGATTCCGCGAACAGAAATCAGCGAAACTCAGCCTGCCCTGGTCCTCCTCGAGATCCATAGCACAGGGCACAATGACAATTTGATGCCGTGTTGATTGACCTCATAAAGGCATTTGACACTGTCTCGCACTGCCGTTTTAGTGAAGAAAATACGAGCTTATCGAGTATCGGAGCAGATTTGCGACTGAACACTTCCTTGCAGACAGAACTCAACATGTCGTACTTAACGGGACGAAATCCACAAAAGTAAAGGTAATTCCTGGTGTACCCCATGGAAGTGTAACAGGAGCGTTACTGTTTACAATTTATATAAATGACGAAGCAGAAAGCGTCGGAAGCTCTTTAAGGCTGTTCACAGATCATGCAACTTTCTGTAGCAAAGTAGCGAAGCCAGAAGACAGTATTGATTTGCGGAGAGGCTTGCAAAGGATTGATGAATGGTGCATGAACTGGAAGTTGACCCTTACCGTAAATAAATGTGACATAGTACGCATACACAGAAAAAGAAGTACACTCCAGTACTACTGCAATATCTGTGACAAATTCCTGGAAACAGTAACCACCTAAAATATCTAATGTATCCGGACAGACCTGAAATGGAATGACCAATAAGAAAGTAGGAAAATCGGATGCCAGACTGAGATTCATACGAAGAATCTTAAGAGTGTGTAACACATCCACTAAATAATTGGTTTACAGGAGACTTGTTCAGCCGATTCTTGAGTATTGTTCGTCAGTCTGGGACCCTTACCAGTTGGGACTGATACAAGAGATAGAGAAGATCCAACGAAGAGCAGCGCTTTCGTCTAGGGATCGTTCAGTCGGCGTGAGAGCGTTACAGATATGCTCAACAAACTCCAGTGGCAGACGCTTCAAGAGTACTGATGGAGATTAATTATTCGATTTGGTCACCTATCTTCAGCATTCTTCTGTGGCACCACATTCAAAAACTTCTATTCTCCTCTCGTCTGAACTGTTTACCGTCAGCATTTCACTTCCGTGCAACGTTGCACTCCATATACTTACATAAGGTACTTCTTAGTACTTAAATTTATAACTTCTTAAAATAGTTCTCTTCAGAAACGCTTTTCTTGCTATAGACAGTGTATATTTTATATAATCTGTGCATCGGGAATAGTAAGTATTTTGCTGTCCAAATAGCAAACCTCGTCTATTACTTAGAGTGTCTCATTTCCCAACCTAATTACCTCATCATTACATGATTTAATTCGATTGGTTTTCATTACTCTTACTGTACTTTTGTTATTCATCGTATATCCTCTTCTTAAGACGGTAAATTTCTTTTCATCCGATCTCCAAAATCCTTTGCCATCCGTGATAAAAATGTCGTTGGTAAACCTCAATGCTTTTGTTTCTTCTCCCTAAACTTTAATTCCTTTTCCAAATTTCTCCTTTGATTCCTTATTGTTTGCCCAACTAAAATACTGCATAATCTCACCTTACCCTCAATTACTGCCTTTCTTAAATGTGCGTCGCTTCTCAGAACTTCACCCTGGTTTTTGTACAAGTTGTTGACTTCTCTTTTGTTCCTTGTATTTCAGGCCTGTTACTTCGGGGATTTAAATTAATGTATTCCAGTCAACATTCTCAAAATCTGCATTTGGTATTAATCTAAGTTACACAAGTTGGGTTTCTGATACAGAAAATAATTTAGAGAAAATGGCATTGTTGTATAGTGGTACAGAGTGGATTTTACTTCGTTGAAAACGATTGTTTGTGCTGCCTGTTTCAGATAGCAGTGTAAGGGTTGCAGATAAATAAGAGGGGCTGCAATGACTGAGAAGACGACACAACAAACAAAGCATATGATAATTTCTTCACTTATCGGTAAATATCCCCGATATTTGTTGGTAGGCAGGAGTGATATGATTGAATAGCGTACGTGACAAATGACCCTCAAACATGCATTTATTGCCAGTTCCTGCCGGTATGAGCTCTCATATGAAAATCTTTGGAGAATAAGACTATCATAATCAAGAATAGGGAATATTAGTGACGCTATGAATTTCTTTTTAAGCTCGAGAGGAAACAATTTCTTTATTTTTGTAGTGAATGAAGCGACGTTGCTACAGACTGCAGTTGTGTGCTCATTCCTGTCTAAGTGATGATCCAGAATTATCCCCAAGTTCTTTGCAGAAAAAGAATGGGTTATTTCTGTGCCATTTAGGAGTAATGGTGGAAGATCTTCTCTTAACTGAGGGCTAATAAGTCTTTTGTGAGCGACTGTGTCTGTTTGCGTTTTAGATGGGTTAGATATGAAACCTACGTTCTGCGCCCACTTTGCTAAAGAAAGTAAGTCAGCTTTTATATTTTGGATCTGGATGACTGCACACATGTTTGTTGGACTTGCACTTGGTTGTAATGGGAGAGAACAGTCGACGTATCATTAACATATACATTAGCCATACTGTACTGATGCTACATCCCTCCATTGTGACCTTCTTGCTCCGACCATTGGCGATCTGTTGGTGTGATGTGAGGTACCAGTGGATCAATTGTATAGCACAGATCCATTGTACAGCACTTGAAGAAAAATTTTGTCTTGTGATTTTAACAAATAGAACGTCAAAGTAAACAGTGTCGAAAGCTTTACTGAAATCCAAAAAGCAAAAAATGGCCGCCTCTTGTTTACCCACACCATGTTTCAGTTGTTCAGGCAATTTTTGTAAGAGCAGTCGTCATGCTTCTATGTTTTCCTGAAACCAGACTAGCATTCATCTGAAAGTTTTATGGTGATTTGACGCGAATGGAAGCAATATAGTGTTTGAGTAGGAAAGAACATGCCTGAATTTGGATACAGAAAGACTGTCAGTAATTTAATTCCTGTTCGTATCTCCACCTATATACAAAGATTCAAGACCTGGGAGTGCAGATCCAAAACCAGAGAGCTGTCCAACTTTGGGAGGCTTGTATATAATACAGGTAAGACACTCTCTGTTGAGTACGACCTTTGGTAATAATTCTGCGAGTATTGTGCTGCCACACTGCCGCCTAGTCTGTTATGTATGTCGTGCCTCGGAGAAAAATAGCTATCAAGACTTATCAGAGCTTAGAACAGCAGACAAGCAAACAAACAGAATACTTGTAATTGTTACTCAACCATTTGAATTTAGCAGATGTGGTAAACTGAAAAATAATGTATATTGTGTATAATTAGGCCAGTCTATTGCTGTAAATTAAAAGTCTGAGCTCATAGGGAGACTAGACACACAGGTGAACCAAAGATTCACTGAAAATAATTAATATTCCTTTATTGGTTCTGCAGTGGTTTTTTAAGCAATACCTGTCGCAAACGACAGGTATTACACTGATAAATTAAAGCTTGCTACCCGTTTTGCCTTTGAACGTACAAAATTGCCCCGTTTTGTCTCCTACGCATAGTTCACTACAGGCATTTGTATGGTGCGAGTGATTTGAATTACACCTTACTACTTCACTGATTACCACTCTTTTATTCTCTTCTCACGCTCTCTACACTAATGGCATAAGCTGAACGTGTATTGCGTAGAGGAAATAACCCTCTGAAGTTCACACTTGACTGTTTCCTACATATAGAGGCACTTGAGGAACGTATAGCTGGCCCTAAGGTCGGACTCGAAAACGACTCAAATTTTCTTTTATCTAGCATTTCCTTTTGCATAACATTATCGAGGAAAATTAAATGCTTTTCTGTCGTTGCTTGACAGAAAATTACAACAGTGTTAAACAGCAAACTCTTTCATAATGTTGTGCAAAAATTATTGTCTGGGAGAAGTCAGATAGTAATTTAAATGCTTATCTTTGCCGATGATGCAAGTCTCACAATCAAGAGAAGCAGAGATATTTCAACACCCACTAAGGTAAAAGAAATTTCATTGAGAGTTATTAACTATGACTTTAAATGGAAATCATGTGTTATAGATTTTCCTAATGTCTGAGTCTTATTACAAACGTTCTACGACTAATATAAATGTTGGAGATGTAAATGCCATCTTGTCCGTTCGCAGTTATTAATGTCATGTGGTTTAATATTTTCGGACAGCTCCTCATTTAATAAGAAAGGACTGAACAATTAGAACAATTTGTTGTGTCCACGTTCTAACCTTATTTAGGCTGCTGGGCTTACTGTCGCCAGCCTGACAATACAGTTACTCCATCAAGGTGTTTCTATATCATTAAAACTATTCTCAGATGTACTAGAGGAAATTTACGCAACCTTAATCTGGGAAAACAAACAGGGATTACTTCTTAATGGATCATATATGAACCACTTTCGTTTTGCAACTCAAATAGTTTGCTTGTAGTGCAAATAAACATTAGCAACGAATTGGAGAACTTAATGGAGAAAGCTTGAAAGAAGACCGGAAAATCAGTTACAGTAAGAAAAAAAATGATGTATAAGCACCATATCGTAAATAAAGTGGTACAAGTTGGCTCTGAAGTCATATAACGAGTTGACAAATTAATTTTTTTTTAAATTTCGGGCAGCTGAAGAAAACGATTTAGATGGGCATCAAAATAAAGATAAAAAATGACTTAATTGCTTTTGATAAACTAAATAGGATTTCCAATATTAAACTTCCGTCGTGTTTTAACCACAGAAATGTTTGTGCGTGTGTGTGTGTGTGTGTGTGTGTGTGTGTGTGTGTGTGTGTGTATGTGTGTGTGAGAGAGAGAGAGAGAGAGAGAGAGAGAGAGAGAGAGAGAGAGAGAACAGTGAGAACTTGTATTTGAAGCACTTGCGTGTGTATGTAATATATATAAATCGAATGTTTGTTTGTTCCTGTGCCATTCGTCCTATTACTGTGAAACTTTGATGAGCAGTGTGCGCGCCCGCGAAGGATTCTATGGGGTAAGAACCACGCTAAAAAGTAGGCGATGTAGAAGCTTAACTCAGGAACATCTGGAGCAATTTCACTCGAATTTTGTATTTAAATGGCTATTTATTTCGCGAGCTGAAGAAACCGCACAACAGGTGCTGAATCAAAAATCTTTTATTGCATACACAATTGTCTTCGGAACAATTAAAGTTTCAACATCTGGTGTAAAAAATAAAATCACTCTATCATCTGAGATCATCCTCATCCCCAATGTCGTCATGGAACAAAAGTTCCGTGTCAAAACGGTCGTTATGGAATTTATGTCCTCTTTTTTACACATTAGACACGGAACTTTTGTTCAATGGCAACAGTGGGATGAGGAAGAGTTCAGATGCTTACATGATTTTATTTTTTTACACCAGATGACGGAACTTCAAGTGTTCCGAAACCTTTCGTATGTGCAATAAAGGGTTGTTGCGCGGTTTCTTCATTGCACAAATGGAGCTGTCTCACAGGAAGAACTCTTTATGACTACTTGTGTACCTCAACTATCCCTGGGGTGGGGTGGAGGTTAGAAGATATGACATTTAAAAATATTAATATTCGATAACGACAGAATTAGTTTCAAATTCACAGCTTTCTGGGTAGCTAGATTTATTCGTGACAGTCACGATGACGTTACACCCTATAGTAGCTGGAAACAAGGGAAGAGAAGTGGGTCCAAAGACAGTGACCTATCAGTATATCTCAGTAATGCATGAAAGAATTTCTACCAAAACTGGCGCACATATCACTTGCAATCTGAAAAAATTTGCCGTGACAGTAACACATTCCTGGAACCCCTACGGCTGAGAGTTTAGGGCGAAAAAGTGTGACATAAAACGAACTTCAGGAACTACTGGAGCATTTTCAAGCAGATTAGTATATACATGACTCATTATTTGTATAAAAATATAATGGGAGTGAGATACCCCTACTACCGCTAGGGGGTGGGATAACGGCAAGAGGAGGTGGTATGCAGAATGTCCGAGAACGACTTGTTGATATTTATTTCCAGTACATAGTTGACTTGCAGTACTTCAGAAGTACGAGGCGCAATCTCGTATTTGCGTTGTTCAATGCATTAAAAGCAATCGACTAGTTTTTATTTCAAGTAGTGCTGGGAGGTGTAGATAAGTAAAAGCCGGCTACTTCTTTTTCCGTTTAGATAGTCTATGAGTTACAGTTGTCTGATTTACGGTTACATTTTTCCCATATAACTATGGCGTTTCTGCTCCTGGACTCGAAAGGGGGAAAACTAATAATATACTTATTTCTTGCCTATCGTTATCGTCTATCGTGCATGCAATGTCGTCCGCTCCTGGTAGCGTACATTTTTTTTATTAAGTCCTGACTTTAAATTGTACAACGGTAGGATACTACAAACATGTTACGAACACACAACGAAACAGACATCAAGTAATCTGTTTTACTCATGGTAGCAAATACCTGATAATCTATTAATTTACTCCTTGAAATTCATGAGCTGTTGGTTATTTTGGGGATTTCGTAGGATACGGAAATGTATGACTGGCTTGAACATTTATAAGTCAGTTACGATCAAAGTAGGAGTTTGAAAATCATCTGAACACCCTCAAAGCACATTGAACATTAGTGAATCAATATTTAAAAAAATGTCCCTAAACATACGTAATAATCACACTCTGCCAAGACACAGTGGGAGTGCTGCCATGCATAACTTGTGTGGGTGTGGATACGAAAACTAAGAAATCTGCATCTACGTGATTACTCTGCTATTAACAACAAAGTGCCTGCCAGAGGGTTCAGTGAACCACCTTCAAGCTGTCTCTCTACCGTTCCACTCTCGAACGGCGCGCAGGAAAAACGAGCACTTAAAATTTTTCTGTGCAAGCCCTGATTTCTCTTGTTTTATCGTGATGATAATTCCTCCCTATGTAGGTGAGTGCCAACAGAATGTTTTCGCAATCGGAGGAGAAAATCGGTGACTGAAATTTCACGAGAAGATCCCGTCGCATCGAAAAACCCCTTTATACGTTTGTTTGTGTGGCCATCTTCGGCAGAACTGTTAACATCTGTTATTATAGGTTATATGTCTTGAGTTGACTGCAATGGAATTAAAAAGAATTACACCAGATGCGTTTCGCTTTTATTTACAAAGCATCTTCTGTAGTATTCTGTAAATTGGATACACACGTTTGTACATTTAAAAGTACAAATATAACCACAGGCTCCATTTACCACTACCATTTCCTCCCAGATCTGTCCCATAATCCCTGTCCACCCATCCCTGTCGTTCCTCCCCCCCCCCCTTGGAGGAAAAAAAAACCACCACCCCTCTCATGTCTCTACCTACATACAAGACAATTTCGCTAACTCTCTCTCTCTCTCTCTCTCTCACTCTCTCTCTCTCTCTCTCTCACTCACACTCTCTCTCTCTCTCTCTCTCTCTCTCTCTCTCACACACACACACACACACACACACAATCGTTTCATAGGTTAGTAACACTCACAATATGAACGACAACAAAAGAATATAAATAAACACTGGGGAAGTGATGAATGAAAAACGGTTAAGAAAGTCAATTATAAATAGTGCAGCGCAGGAAATAACGCAAATGCCAAAAACTGCAGATGTGAAATGAAGCCTGTTGACACCAACCACTGCTAGCAAGAGGGAAGGTGCAGACTATGTAAACAAACTCCGTAAGTACCTTGCAGACCAACTTCATAAAGAAAACGCTGCTTTTAACCTAAAAGAAGCAAAAAATAAATGTACAAACCTGTATATCCAATCTACAGAATTCCACAGAAGATGCTTTCTAAATAAAAGCGAAACGCGTCCGGTGTAATTATTTTTAATTACCTTACAGTCAGCTCAATACAGACAACCTATAATAACAAAAAAAACCTTTGTTTTAATGATTGCCACTTCATTTCACGTATCATGTCGGTGGCACTATCTCCCCTATTTCGAGATTATACAAAAACAACCGCCCTTCTTTGAACTTTTTCGATGTCATCCATCAGTCCTAATTGATGCGGACCCACACCGCACAGCAACACTCCAGAATAGGGCGGACAAGCGTGGTGTAAGCAACCTCTTTAGTAGATCGGTTGCACCTTCTAAGAGTTCTGACAATGAACCGCAGTCTTTGGTTTTCTCTACTCACAAAATTATCTATGTGATCGTTCCAATTTAGGTTATTTGTAATTGTAATCCCTAAGCATTTAGTTGAATTTCCAGCCTTAAGATTTGTGTTACTTATCGCGTAATCGATTTCTTTTAATACTCATCTGAATAATTTCACACTTTCCATTCTGCAATTACATTTGGTCATCTGACGTCTTTACAAGACGGTAAATGACAGTATCATCTGCAAACAATCTAATAGGGCTACTGAGATTGTCTCCTATTTCGTTAATATAGATCAGGAACAACAGAAGGACTATGACTCTTCCTTGGGGAACACCGGACATTACTTCTGTTTTACTCGATGATTTTCCGTCTATTTTTACGAACTGTGACCTTTTTGACTGGAAATCATGAATTGAGTCGCACAGCTGAGGCGATATTCCATAGGCACGCAGTTTGGTTAGAAGACGCTTGTGAAGAACGGTATCGAAAGCCTTCTGGGAGTCTAAAAATATGGAAGCAATTTGACATCCCCTGTCGATAGCACTCATAAGTATAAAGAGCTATTTGTGTTTCACAAGAACGATATTTCCTGAACCCGTGCTGACTGTGTGTCAATTAATGGTTTCCTTCGAGGCAATTCATAACGTTCGAACATAGTACTTGTTCCAAAACCCTACTGCATATCGACGTTGGTGATATGCGCCTTTAATTCAGCGGATTTCTCCTATTTACCTTTTTGGCTTTTGGTGTGACTTGAGAAATTTTCCAGTCCTTAGGTACGGAACTTTCTGTGAGCGAGAGGTTGTATATAATTCGTAAATATAGTTATTGCATCATGATACTCTGAAAGGAGCCTGACTTTTATACAATCTGGACCGGAGGTCTTGCCTTTATTGAATGATTTAAGCTGCTTTACTACATCGAGGATACCTACTTCTATGTTTCTTATCTTGGCAGTTGTTCTTGACTGAATTCAGGAATATTTACTTCGTCTTCTTTGCTGAAGGAGTTTCGGAAAACCGTGTTTAATAACACTGCTTTAGTGGCACTGTCATCAGTGACTTCACCGTTGTTATCGCGCAGTGAAGGTATTGATTGCATCTTGCCACTGGTGTGCGTTATGTATGACCAGAATCTCTTCGGATTTTATGCCAGATTCCGAGACAGAGTTTCGTTGTGGAAATTATTATGAGCATCTCGCATCGAAGTACGAGCTATATTTCGAACTTCTGCAAAGCTGAGCCAATCTTGGAGACTTTGCGTTCTTTTAGATTTGGCATGCTTTTTTCGTTGCTACTGCAACAGCGTTCTGAACCGTTTCGTGTACCATGGGGGATCAGTACCATCACTTATTAATTTATGTAGTACATATCTCTCAATTGCCGTCGATATTATTTCTTTCAAATCATTCCACACCTTTTCTACGCTTACGTAGTCGGATCGGAAGGAATAGAGACTGTCTCTTAAAAAGGCGTTAAGAGCTTTTTTAACAGCTTGTTTAAATAGGTGTACTTTGCGTTTCTTTTGTTAGTCGTGGATGTTACGGTATTCAGCTTAGCAGCTGTGGTCGCTAATCCCTGTATTCGTCATGACACTTCCTATTAGCCAAGGATTTTTTGTTGCTAAGAGGTCAAGTATGCTTTCGCTACCATTTGCTCTACGAGTGGGCTCATGAACTACTTGTTAAAAATAAAATCTCATAAAAACGGAGACTCCTAATCAAGTGCACCATAGAGGTTCTAAGAATTTTAGCACTTTATTCCAATATCATGAAACGATACAGACAAAAGAATGAGGGTGGTGGACTACAATGGGTAGCAGTCTATATCAGAGATTTCTCACAAAAGTCAGTAAATTCAATAACTTCATTTTAACTGAGTTTCTGCCGCATAAACAGGGGTTCATTCTGCTTAGAATACTTGCGTCTATTGTTTGTCCTGTCTGTGACAACGAAATCGTCACTTTCATCATACATGATTGTCACGTGACACTAAGGTCGAAACACCAACACATAGGAAGTGATTACCAAATTCGCGATAAAGTTGATGGGAGCACACCATGAGTAGATCGGTGAAGGCGATTAATCAACTAAACACGGGTAGGACACTGAAATTTATCACTCAAGATCACTAACTTAATCACATCTCGAAAATTTGATGTAAAATACTTGATCCAACGAAGGATTATGCTCGCTAGTTGAGAGATGTTAATTTTTAGATAAACACGAATGCACTGAAGTTAAGAGGCATAAATGCTGAAGGTATCTGGCTTGGATCAGCGAAATAAAGAGAAATGTTAATTTCGTTCATTTCACAATAACTGCAGAAAAATTACACTATGAACGAAAAAAACATATGTGAACGTGTAATTGAAATAGCTGAATGATTCACTAACAGAAAATAATCATTAAACGTAGGTAACGCAAATGAAATTATACCAAGCCATGTTCTGGGGAACAAAATTAAAATCTTAGGTCGGTGGTGGATCTCAGAGTAAGTTAAAAAGGCGCCTTCCAACGGCTTTGTACCGACGAAAAATATGGGAAAGTTCAGTGCCGACATCTTTGGTGGAGCCCTAAAAAGTTGGCTCTATTCTACCAAAGAGAAAAGGAACTGACTGTCTCACAACAGGCCTTTTTGAAACTCATTCATTCACACACTCATCCTTACACGTACCTCTCAGGCATTCCCTTTCCTAGAACTTTATCAAATGACATAGAAAACGTGTGTGGCTCATAAATTTAATAATACGGAAAGATAAATGGCGAAAAATGAAAGAGGGCAAAAACAGACCCCTGTCAGCATCATCTACATCGTGAAAATAAACACTGGAGCGAGCAATTAATATTGTCTGCAGATTTAGGGGCCAAAGATCGTGCCACACTGCTCAAAACCATAGACCCATTAACGCCCAACTGTAGAGCAGCATGATGTAAATTAATGAAGAATCAGGCAGTTGTCGACGACAGCCCTTTTTCTCTGAGCGATAATCAGTTACTGGTAGAGTTACAAGCTCCTCAGAATTCAGATAAAACAGTAAGACAAAATTCGCTATATATACGTGTGTGATACGTGTGTGTGGGTGTATGCGTGAGTGTGAAATATATGTGACGTATGCATACGCTGGTGAAGCCACAGGCAAAGAGTTATTCTTCCATATCGAGTTTCTAGCGCAGAGATAGCTTCTACGTTTTAGAGAGCTATTTTGCAAACGATCTTAAAACTAAGACGCCGAAGACGATACAGCGGCCATTTTCCGCTGTTCTTGAGAGCCGCATTGAGATTATGTCCTCATCTGTCGGTGACTCAGGCTAAAATAATAAACTCTTATCATCCCACACTCGTTATTAAATCCTCAGCCCTGGCATAAATCGGGATCGTGATTTTGTGTGAACTTAGTAGCCATAGGTGAGTACAAAATTAAAAGTTTTTTTTAAAGAGATTAAAGAAAACAAAGCAGATAATTTTCAGCATCGCGACTACAGACGCCTGATGCCTGAGATGCACATTTTTCGCTGTGGGATTTATTAAGCGGCGTCAAAGTTGTTTTAGACAGGCCTACTTTTCTGAAAGTATGCTGAACACAGTTTATTTTCGTATTTACACTGCTACATCAATAAACACGAGACAGAAATAAAGTCTATGCAAATTTGATAATGATGGAGCGCTGAAAACTGAAAGGGTAAATGCTGAGCTGCAATTTTGCTGAAACCCATGGCAAACATTTTTTTGGTAATTCGAACAAAATTCTGAGAATAAGCAGAAATAGACATTTGAAAAACACCTTTAGTATTAGTTTTCCTTCTTCTACAGCCTCCAACGGTGCAGTGAATAAGAGACTCCTGTTTACGTGGCAATTACAGCTCAATTTGTATCGTGCTGCACGAACTTCGACAAATCGCCGACAGATGTCGCGCCCGGCTCAATGGACGCCTGCCACACTGCGGCATTGTTTTCTTATCAGAAACTTCTTTGTAGAACACCGCTATCTCTCAACTGTCTCTTAATGCAACAAATAATGTGAATTGGAACGGCTTGTATCTTTTTAGTAATATGTTCCGAAGAAAGAAACGAAAGAGCTTAAATGATGTCTCCGGACATAAAAATAAATGCTTTACATAGAGACGAAATCGGCTTAGGTAAGGACGACATTTGTAGCTAATGACATCTATTTTTATAAGTAACGCAAAAAAAATCATACACACGCGTCTTTGAGTTATACTGATTTTTACATTTAAAGCCTACATAACTAAGGTAAAGGAACTAGACATCGTTTGCTATGGACACCAACGTGTCCATAAGGGGAAAACATACGTTTCCGGAACAAGCACTATTATTCCTAGGCTGCATTATAACGTATTTGAAATGCCAAAATATTTTCTATAGGCTTATTACGAGAAATCAGGCCTTCAACCGCCTGCAGACACTGAAATAAATGAGTGGTGAAGGTTGAAACTTTGAGCCAGAGTGGGACTCGAACCTGCTCCGCTTTTGTACAACGGTTGCTTTAACCATAACCATTACGGCCATCTGGACCCGCTCTGTTCTCATCAATTTGTCAGGCGCCAGCAGCCCCCCCCCACCCCCCCTCCCCCCGCCCAAACCATAAACCGAATAGCTTGTAGTTTTCGTTAAGTCCCACAGGCGTTCCGAAGATATGGTGCATGACCACTGAAAATACCTAGAGCCGTCCCCGCTCATGTATACTGATATGTGGCGTCTGTTCCGTCGGACAGAACAGACACCGCATGTCACTAGATAAAATATTTCACAGAAAACTGCGGCAAAAAAATGGTTCAAATGGCTCTGAGCACTATGGGACTTAACATCTGTGGTCATCAGTCCCCTAGAACTTAGAACTACTTAAACCTAACTAACCTAAGGACGTCGCTCACATCCATGCCTGAGGCAGGATTCGAACCTGCGACCGTAGCAGTAGCGCGGTTCCGGACTGGGTGCCTAGAACCGCTTGGCCACCGCGGCCGGCAAACTGCGGCAAGACATCTGACTATGTCAATTTTGATTTTATATTAGGGGAATACAGTACTCCTCTCTTCTGTTATAAACTAATCCAAAAGCATTGAGAAAACTAAAATTCCACTTCAGGACAAATTGGAAAAGGTTATTTAAATCTTCATGACGAGTTCCTGCCGTTGATGTGTTTGATGTCCTCCGCTTTTCTCGCATATTAAGAACCTCCATTACAATCCTTCTCGTACATGTGCGCCCAGTTTGTTTTAATAACCATACCCAACCGCCGTAAATGCAGATATATTGGGAAAAGTATTAGCCAACTGGGGGTAGGACTGGCGCTCTGAGGGTTCTGTTCAGAATCAATTGAACGTATGACAGTTCACCATCCCGGAAATCCAGAATCTCGACAAGTTATCGATATGGATACTGACCAGATATCGGTCCCGAGAATTCCAATTCATTCGAGAATTTTTTAATTGTAAATCTATATTTATTCTTTAATTTCACATATGCCACTGCACTTGTTGAGAAAAAGGGGTCTTAACGTATGGACAGACAGAGGGACGAAAAAAACTTCAAAAATTAGTTTTTTATTGTGACTTAATTACAAATTAACAATTTTAGGATTTTTGTCTGTACTTGACTGTGAAACCTAGTTTCTTGCCAAATTTCACGGTTATAGGTCAACGAGAAATACTATATAGCTGTTGATGAGTGAGTTTGCGAGTATCAAAATATTGTCATAAATGGCCGTATCTTATGATTTCATTGATTAGAAACTTCAATTTCTTATGCCGCCAAGGTACCGTAGACCTTAATAAGTGACATAGATTCCAACTTTATGTGTCTACCCGTTTCTGAGAAAATGAATTCTGTACAGTCGGACAGATAGGCAGCCAGACAGATGGACGAACAAAAAGTCATCGTATACAGGTCATTTTTACCGACTGAGGTACGGAATCCTAATATATACGTTACAATAGTCGCTTCATAATCATTAATTAGACCATTAACGAGTTATAATCGATTTCTATGAGTGACAGTGAGAAAAAAATATGTGTCGGGACGCTCTTATCAGTTCGATTGTAAATAAGACAGATGACATCCTCAGTTTAAAATGACATCTTGCTGACATCAATTACCTATCACAAAATAAAACGAAAAATAGACAATTCTGATTGTCTAGGATACCTCTATAGTTTCATAAGTGTGAAACACTTTCAGTGCACATACGACTGATAAACTGCAACTGCCGATTACCGCACGTTGTCACATTCAGAGTCTACTCCGTTGGAAGTGGTTGTATCGATTCATATTCAAGTAGGAACGGTCGGAAGAAGTCATCATACGTCCATCAGTGTTAACTTTGTACCTAATAATTATTGAAAAGTCAATATTCTACCTGTCGTTACCACATCGTTCTAATCTCACTAAGTTGTAATTAATCTATTGGATCGCAAAGTAATGAAAATCGCTTTTACTTTCTGCATCTCAGTTTTGATTTTTGTTGCGTACGTCTATCCCATATCCTAGCACTGTTTTGTTTCTTGTTGCGCGAAGTCGGACGTAATGATAAATTGATATTTCCATATGCAGGTCAT
Organism: Schistocerca piceifrons; assembly: GCF_021461385.2. NCBI lineage: Eukaryota > Metazoa > Arthropoda > Insecta > Orthoptera > Acrididae > Schistocerca > Schistocerca piceifrons. Next base: position 429,708,782 of record NC_060142.1, read on the forward strand.
TGCTACGCATTTTCGCGCCGCTACCACCACGTATGCTACAAACGATTCGTCTTTTGTTGTTTCCAACTTTTCCGACGCGCATCTAAACCGACTACAATTATGGAGTATCTCGATCAAGAACGGAAATGCTAATAACTGAATTGTGTATAGCATGAGAAATGTTTACCAAAATGGTGAAAAAATTGTTAGCCAACAAATCATGTTTACGTGTTGATATTGTACAGTTTTCATGTATCAGTTACGAATTCTAACAGTTTTTTCGACGTTTTGGTTAAATTTTATCACAGTATGTTGACCTATAATTCAGTTACCGCTCATCCTGCAGCGCGTTGTCCTTATTCGAGACGAGCCGTTAATGTAATCGTGTAGGATGAATTAATAACTCGCTTCGTAAAACTGATAAATAGTCGAATGAATTTCAATACTTGATATCTTTGTACGATCCCTTTTGTCAGTAGAAGGGGAAAAATAAAATTTCCGTGCTGTATACAAGGCTGGCTCTGAGCATTATGGGACTTAACTTCTGAGGTCATCAGTCCCCTAGAGCTCAGAACTACTTAAACCTAACTAACTAACCTAAGGACATCACACACATCCATGCCAGAGGCAGGATTGGAACCTGCGACCGTAGCCGTCGCGCGGTTCCAGACTGTAGCGCCTGGAACTGCTCGGCCACTCCGGCCGGCGCTGTATACAACAGAGAATAAAATAAGCCATACAGATTATGCTTAGGAAGAGTTAGATAAGATGGAAAACCTTCACTAATATACACTACGTGATCAAAAGTATCCGGACACCTGCCTCGTGGCACCCTCCATCGGTAATGCTGGCACTCAATATGGTGTTGGCCCACCCTTAGCCTTGATAACAGCGTCCATTCTCGCAGCCATACATTCAATCAGGTGCTGGAATGTTTCTTGGAGAGGTATCGATGTCGGTCGGTGAGACCTGGCACAAAGTCGGCGTTCCAAAACATCCCAAAGGTGTTCTATATAATTCAGGTCAGGACTCTGTGCCGGCCAGTCCATTACAGGGATGTTATTGTCGTTTAACCCCTCCGCCATTGGCCGTGCATTATGATCAGATGCTCGATCGTGTTGAAAGACGGAGTCGTCATCCCAGAATTGCTCTTGAACAATGGGAAGCAAGAAGGTGGTTAAAACATCAGTGTAGGGCTATGCTGTGATAATGCAACGCCAAACAACAAGGGGTGCAAGCTCCCTCCATGAAAAGCACGACCGCACCGTAACTCCATCGCCTCCGAATTTTCCTGTTGGCACTACAGACGCTGACAAATGATGTTCACCGGGCATTCCCAATACCCACAGCATGCCATGGATCGCCACATTGTGTACCGTGATTCGTCACTCCACACAACGTTTTTCCACTTTTCAATCGTCCAATGTTTACGCTCCTTACACCAAGCGAGGCATCGTTTGACATTTACCGGCGTGATGTGTGGCTTATGAGCAGCCGCTCGACCATGAAATCTCACCTCCCGCTTAACTGTCATCGTACTTGCAGTGGATCCTGATGCAGTTTGGAATTCTTCTGTGATGGCCTGGATAGATGTCTGCCTATTACACATTACGACCCTCTTCAACTGTCGGCGGTCTCTGTCAGTCAGCAGATGACGTCGGCCTGTACGCCTTTGTGCTGTACGTGTCCCTTCACGTTTCCACTTCACTGTCACATCGGAAAAGTGGACCTAGGGATGTCTAGGAGTGTGAAAATATCGCGCAAAGATGTACGACACATGTGACACCCTATCACCTGACCACATTCGAAGTCCGTGGGTTTCGCGGAGCGCCCAATTCTATTCTCTCACGGTGTCTAAAGAGTACTGAGCTCGCTATATGGAGTACCTGGCAGCAGGTGGCAGCACAATGCACCTAATGTGAAAAACGTACGTTTTGTGGGTGTCCGGATACTTTTTATCACATAGTGTAGTAGAGAAGATATTTATTTCCATTGCCTCTTTCTTCCCAGCAGAGATAGTGCTAAGTATAAATATATATATTTTGGATGACTATCTGGGTAGTGTAGCGTTGTGTTTTTATTTTTATAGATCACCAAGAAAATGAAAAAAGAAGGTAAGGTGAAACCTAATGGTCCATACATAGCTTACTCCTACCGATTAACACTGGCGAAGCTTTTCTTCTTAACATCCCAATGTGGTGGTCGAAAGAGCATCAACTTTGTCGTGTATCCACACGCAGTGCGTGAAGAGTTGAGATGCAGCTCAGATCATTGGTGCAAGATGTGATAACGGTGCAGAATACATCGCCACCACACCTTCCGTTGCTGGTCAAACACTGCTCATTCTAACTCTTTCGTCACGGATCGAGTTCCTTAGTTCCTTGTGGCACCACGATTTAGCGCTTTAATTTGTGAGTTTTTCTTGGACACGAAAGCGGAGGAAGCAAGTCCCGCGTAGCCCATCGACTGGCCCGAAGACAACACAGCTGAGAAGAAAGAAAGCTCTGCAGCGGCTGCACCTACCCTTTGTGAATCGTACATAGCATTTATGAAAATAAAGGTGGCTCCCGGTAGTAGTCAGCGAACATATATTTCGTGCTGTCGACACTGACTTCTGCAAAGTATCAGACAGTACTTTTTACCATTTTATCTCTTGACCTGAAGGGACTAATAGTAATACTTAGTAATACTAATAGTAATACTTAGAAGTAAGGTAGGAAGAGTTGAGGTCATTAGTGTGCAGTGCAGGGTATCTTTTCTTTTTTTGCATGCTATCGATTGGTGCGTCAGGTTGGCAGCACCACTGGGGACAAGCTGTGGAACTGCTGCCAGAGGGAATGTCGCATGCTGTGATGCACGATTTAAGGACAGCCTCGGTGAGAGAGGAGAACACGGCAAGTTCATAACCCTATTTCCCAGAAACTTCGCTCAGTGGAAGAGAGGTCAAAATAAATGAACACGTATCTCGGCTTATCCGTAGAAACTTGGCCGTTCCTGTGAAAACGACGCTAAAAGTTTCCAGCGTACCTTAGCTAACTTTAAGCGCGCAATAAGTTCGTCGAAAGTGGTGCTACAGTGGTTAGCGTCGCGGCATCTCACTTTAGCGCCCTATGTTCGAAACCAGATCATTAGTTTTTTTTCCCTACCCATGTCTGTAGAAGATAGCTAGGTGAATGTGTCGTATCAGGTAAGGTGGTACTAGAGCGTTGCATTAATTTTAAAACTACACCTGTATTGCACAATAAGTGTCTTACTTTTATTATGTAATGTATGTTGGTAAGTTATTTTCAGGGGTTACTATCTTTATAAACCCTCATATTCTTACATTTCATTCTTGTATCACTTCTTTTATTAACTTCTTGTATTTTATTCATATGTTTATTGTTAAGGAAGATTTAGTACATTTCCTGGTTGATACCAATCGTTGAAATGTTCGAAACGTAGAAATTCCGAACACCACGGGTATGCCGCGCGGGATTAGCCGAGCAGTCTAACGCGCTGCAGTCATGGCCTGTGCGGCTGATCCCGGCGGAGGTTCGAGTCCTCCCTCGGTCATGGGTGTGCGTGTTTGTCCTTAGGAAAATATAGGTTAAGTAGTGTGTAAGCTTAGGGACTGATGACCTTAGCAGTTAAGTCCCATAAGATTTCACACACATTTGAACATTTTTGAACCAGGGGTATCGCATGAAGCCAGGTTTGTCGCAGTGACGTTTCCTTGTGTGAATCTCACTCGGGAAAGAAGCGTCATTGACAGTGCTGAAGATATCACGCGTTGGTAATAATTCCTCGGCAAACCACCCATAACTGATTATTTTTGCAAAAACTAGCGCTTGCAGTTGACTGTGAATCAAGAAACACAACATGAATTTCACTATAAATAGTTTCCAACAATTTTCGTATTCATGTATGTATTTTTTTAATTCATTTAACAGAAAAACAATTTCTGGACAAATAAGGACAACGTTATTTCAGCTAAATTGTAAAACATTCATGCAGTAATAGTCTACATTTATTGGAAGGTAAATGAAAAAAAAATAGAAACAATAATCGAGTTTTGAACATGGGTCGCAAAAGTGTGAAGCTGCGGCGCTAGCCAGAGTGTCACCACTTCGGCTGAACTTATTAAAGGCTAAAAGGCACATTAAGTAACTTGAAACTTTGACCGTCGTGTGCGTCAATGCATAAGCTGAGACACCTGTGCGCTTATTTTGATCCTCCTTTCACTGAACAAAGTTTCTAGAAAATCGGGTTATGGCACTTGCCGTGTTCTCCTCTCCGTCAGTTCCGTGCAGGCAGTGAGCTGCGAGCAAGGCCAACGTCTTCAGGGTCGCCGGTAGGCTTGGAGAGGGCTATGCGTCAGATATTTGGGGGCTGATGCTAGTTTCCTTATTGGTTTCCAGAAATGACGGTGAGCATTTTATTTCGTAACTTATGTTGTTATGTGATATGACTATCTCTGTGGTCGCCATCCTAGTTACCCAAAGACTTGTCGTAAGCACAGTAGCGTCAGTGAACTAGTTGTGTCAGGTCGGCTACTAAATGATTTCATACTGACAGTTTGTTATTAGTCTTACGACGCCAGTGATGCCACTGGGCGAAGTCTGGTCGCATTAAGTGTGGGCCCTGTTCATATGGCAAAGCTGTATGCAGTTTAAGTCACTCCTGTGACGTGGAAGTTAAACCTCTATTCATTGTACCTTGTGTGGACAAGCGATCTAGTAACCTCAAGATGATCTCCTCTGTGTATGTATAGGTATTAAAATTTTTGTTCATTCGTGTTACAGAAAGGGTGCTCTTGTAATTCTCACATTCAGAGAACCTGATTAAAACTTTGGCACTTGGCGTGTACTGTCCAACAATCACTCATTAGTAGCGGCAGATGATGGCCTGGGACGGCTGGCCATAACTGCTGGCAGTAAATCGCCAGAGTGTGGTAGGGCGCCATTCTTTATCTCTGAAGGTAGGGAGGATATCTATTTGCGATCTTTTTTGCGGAGGCAGGAAGTTGCTGTAGAGTTACAACATACGAGGGTCAGTCAAAAGATAATGCCTTCTATTTATTCTCCTTATATAAAAATTCTAGATGAGGAACTGGAATTTGGCGCCATTTCGCAAAGCTTCTTCTCCAATCAACTGCCGTAGTAACTTTCTGCGTCAATAGATGCCAGTACTGCAGTCGCTTGCAAAATGACCAGCCTCGATGCTCGCAGTAAACAGCGTTCTGTGATAGAATTCTTGATTGCAGAAGGTGAAACGACGATTCGCGTTCACGAAAGACTGAAAAATGTGTATGGTGATGCAACAGTTGATATCAGCAATGTTAAACGTTGGGTTCGGCACTGTAACGAAGCTGAAGGGCGAACGTCGTTGGCTGACCTCCCTCAGTAAAGGCAATGTTATGACGATTTTTAACAACTGGGATACTCAAAGGGTTTTGCAACTTGGACACCAAGAACGTTAACCAACCAGAAGAGAGAGACAAGAAATACAATTGCCTCCCAACTTTCGCAGCGCTTCCGTTTGAAGGAATTGGAGTTTCTGGAAAAAATGTGACCGGACAAGAAACCTGGATTCATTTCTTTGGATCAGAATCAAAGAAGCAGTCAATGGATAGCAACACATAATCTCATCGAAGAAGAAAAAGTTCAAAACTGTGCTATCGGCAGAGAACGTTAGGCTACAGTATTCTGGGATGCAGGTGGTGTGATTATGATGTTGAGTTTTTGGAGCAGGGATTCACATTCTGTCCGGTACGTGAGAAACCACAAATAGCTTAAAGTGCGTCAAAGCTAGTTCGCCCAACAAAAGCTATGGTGAATGATGTACTTTTGCGTGACAATGTAAGATCGTCATCACATTACTAGATAGGAAGTCTTGCCTCACCCTCCATACAGCTCTAACTTACATTTGTTGGGGCCGCTAAAAGAAGCTCATCTTGAGGTTCACTTTCAAGATAAGGCCGTGGAAACGTCCGTGCGTCAGTGGCTATGGAAGCAGGACCGTGCGTTTTACCACAATGGAATGTTAAAAGATGGACCAAAACCGTGGAAATGGATAGAGATTATATTGAAAATCCACATATTAATTCGTCAGTGTTGTGGTTTTCGACCTATGTAGTTTCATTTGAAATTCTTGACAAATAAAAAAAGTAGGCATTACTTTTTGACTGACCCTCATATGATGCAAATGACGTCCACGGACCACTATCAAATTGAACACGCTTAATTTGATTGGAAATCACTTTCTGCAGGTCTGATTGTTACGTGCTTCTCACAAACGCAGTTGTTTCAGTTTTTAAGTCACAAAGCGTGCGTGGGCGACTGCTATACAGATTTTGCTGCTTCCCAAAGAAAAATTTGCTAGAGTAAGGTTCGCTGAGAGAGGGGGCGTAGATTCTTTGAGATGACACATTCGCCAAAAATATTTTCCAGAAGAAGCATTATGTTGTTAGCTGTGAGCACAATAGCACCATCTTGTTGAAGCAATGAGTAGTTGATTTCATCTTTCATTTTTTTTAAATAAAGGTCTAATAATGTGCCAACTCGATATTACCATTCATATTCCAATTTTCTCACCGTGCAATGGCGTTTCAAACACAGCGCGAAGATTCTCCCCTGAGCATAATCGTGTGTTCGTATATTAACTGAAGCAGCAAATGGCGGTAGTTTGGGGGTTGGCGGAATGCACGTTACGGGGCGTCTGGCACGGAGCTGTCCTTGAAGTAACCGATTTGCAACAGTTCGTTGTGTCACTGCGGTTGGAACTGCTGCTGCAGATGTGGCGATACCCAAGACCCATTCGCCGAACAAGATGGTCTTTCCTCTCGGTAGTGCCATGTGGCCTTCCGGAGCCTGGTCTTCTTGTGATTGTATGTTCTCCTGACCACCGTTGCCAGCAATCATGTCTAGCGGCTACTTTCATGCCAAGTCTTTCTGCAGTATCGCAGAAGAAACATGCAACTTCTGGTAGGCGTATTACATGACCTCGGTCAAGCTCGGTGAGGTATTGATAACGGCGTCTTTGTCACCTTAAAGTCATTCTTGACTAACATCAACTCACCACGTCCAGTCTCAAAGGTAACTAACGCTCACAGCCGTTACGGTTTGTATTTAAAGCAAGATTTGCATCCTCATAGTGGCATTACTAGCGCCACTCTTATGCGACTGGCACAAAATTTGAACAGACATAATTTTTTTAGATGTAGAAACACGCCGACCAACTATCGTTTATGTCGCACAGCTCATCCTTGGTGTTGCGATTATTTTTCCGTCATGTGTATTTGCGCACGAAATAAAAGGTGATTATAGAGACCGAATTTGTTTCGTTGTATAATATCCCTTATAAAATCAATGAATCTGAGTTGAGGTGCCGTGTGTAACTGTTTCTTTCGTAAGACATGTCGCGACTGAGGATGAACTCATTGTTGGCGTTGCTCTGTGCAGTTACGAATGGTTGTAGCTGATTGCACGGGTGATATATTCGACGAGAGTCAAGGCCCCGTCTATTTCGTCACCGTCGCGGCCCAACTATAGCGGCTGTATCGCAATCAGCTGGCGGCTTGCTGCCTCCTGCGCGTCTCTTATGTCAAGGGCCCTTGTCTTCAGACCGTACCGTATGGAGAAGGTTTTTGCAGTCTCACAGCTCTCTTGTTTTATCTATCAATTTCTCGGCCTTACCAGTCAGTTTCTTGATTTATGTGACCAATTTTCAGTTCGGACCTATGGGATAGCATGTACCACTTCGCTTTATTCCTTCCTGTTCTCCAGCATTCTTTGACCCTTGCCTTGTTTCTGTTTCCTCTCCGCTCCCCAAATTTAGGCTTAAGTTACCTAGTTTCACGCTTCTTTCTGATTTCCTTTTAATATTCTTAAAAATTTCGCATTTTGTTGTTTTCCCCTCCTCTTCCGTCGCTTCTTTGTAAAACGACCGTGCCCGCATCAAATAAGGGTGACGATTTATTCTCCCGAAGTAATTTGCAGATATTTTTAAAAAGGTACCTGTTTCCTGCACAGACTACGTACTTTAACTGAAATTACATTGACAGTAAGCTAAGTGTGTCTCATTTGTCATTATTACGAACTCATCTCCGTAAATAACGGTCCGCAGCTCGTGGTCTAGATGTTAGCGTTGCTGCCTCTGGATCATGGGGGTCACGGGAATTTTCTCAGCCTGGGAACTGGGTGTTTGTATTTTCCTTATCATTTCATCATCATTCGCGAACACGGCGAGACTGGATAGTGAAAAAGATTCGGAATGTGTAATAACTGCGTCGTTGAGCGCCCACACAAACCAAAACTCATCATCATAAAAAATAATGATGTATGCTGTTTTGTGAAGTATGGGCATTTCTTTATGCACATGGGCGCAAAACTTAAGGACGAAAGTAACTTTCGCCTGATGTTCCACTGCCAAGTAACATACTTCGATGAAGTCTGAACCATACATAGAACTACTCCAGTATAATGCAGGAAGTAAGTGAGAGAAATACACATTGAAAGGAACAGAAAGGAGATATTTATTCATAGACAATAATTAGACTGAAGTCAGCGATATTTATGATGATCCCCTGAACATTACAAAAGGTAGGCCACAGTTCTTAATACGTGTGCGATCAGCACGGACAGCAATGCGTACTCTACAACATGTTCCCATGCTGGTCAAAAGGTTGGTAAGGAGTTCCTGTGGTAGGACGTTCAATTCCTCCTCCAGCGCCGCCGGCGTGGCCGAGCGGTTCTAGGCGCTTGAGTCTGGAACCGCGCGGCCGCTACGGTCGCAGGTTCGAATCCTGCCTCGGGCATGGATGTGTGTGATGTCCTTAGGTTAGTTAGCTTGAAGTAGTTCTAAGTTCTAGGGGACTGATGACCTCAGAAGTTAAGTCCCATAGTGCTCAGAGCCATTTGATTTTGAGCCTCCTCCAGCTCGGTTGAAAACCGCTGGATAGTCGAAGGTGTATGTGAACGTGCTGCAGGGCGTCTGTCCAAAGCATCCCCCACGTGCTAGGTGGGATTTAACTGGGGGAACAGGCGGGCCAGGAAGTTCGCCGAACAACCGAGAGCGCCTCCATCTACTCTGTTAGACGCGGTTGCGTATTGTCATCCATAGAAACGAAGTTAGGGCCGAATGCTTCACCGAAAGGACTCGGTGGGAAGGAGCACAGTGACACAATAGCGTTGACCTGTGGGTGTACAGTGTTCAAGGATTTGGAGGTCAGTCATGTTCGACAATGTTCCCGTGTGAATTAGGTGTTCCACTCTCTCGCCATATGAGTGTACTCCCAGGATCACTGTTCAGAATGGATCTGCTCTCATCCGGGAAGATCACGCAACCTCACACCTCGTTCGCCCACTCCCTCTGCTCTTGGCGCCACCAGAAACGGTGCTGGCTGTCAACGAAATATGATGTGCTAGTCGTCGGGCAAAGATACCAACCCCATTCAGTAGGCCTGCCACTGTGGAGTGTGTGATTTCCTCCTCTTAAATGTGGTTACAGTTGCGCCTTCTGCTTGACGTAGGTCCTATCTTGCCTGCTGCACGGTGTAGCGGTCTTTTGCTGCTGTATTTGACGGTGGTCGACTACCTCCTCTCCTTCGGGCAGGAGTGGTAGTGGTTCGGAACGCTCCCCCTGCACATGGAAAAAACTCCAGCTCTACCCTCGTCACACTTCATCCTTCGTACAGTTTCCCGATGATGCTTCCCCGTGTGCAGCCATCCAGATGTTCAAAAATGGTTCAAATGGCTTTGAGCACTATGGGGCTTAACTTCTGAGGTCATCAGTCCCCTAGAACTTAGAACTACTTAAACCTTACTAACCTAAGGACATTTCACACATCCATGCCCGAAGCAGGATTCGAATCAGCGACCGTAGCGGTCGCGCGGTTCCAGACTGTTACGCCTAGAACCGCTCGGTCATTCCGGCCGGCCATCCAGATGTTGTCCCCGGGCCACTGGAGAACACCAGCTCAGCGCACCGTAACTACTCGCTGGTCTCCCGTTCCTTCCACGCCTTGTGTTGCTTAGCCAGACCTATTTGACGCTACAGTCACGCTGTCCTAACGCCATGTGGCGTCCAGCTTTCTTTGTATTACTGGAAGACTTCTGGCAACAAGTTCCCGAACTTATAATCATTTCCACCGGGATGTTAATACGTTATATTACCTTATCTGTCTCGTCCTTAACTTTTCCAGAGTAGTGTGCATCTGGGCCACGTAAAAGTCGACTGCATTTCAAGTTTCTGTAGTGAGTGGCGGACGACGTAACCCCAGATAAATCAGTCACAGTACCAACGTTTGTCACAAAGAAGCATGTTGTGACATTGTTGTTTGTTACCAAGTCCCTGCATGTGTGGCAGAGGGCAACGCACAAAATCTTCACCGGAATGTTTCGCACGGTGAGACAGTAGTGGGATGGAGACTGCACAATCACCGTATGAAATACCAAATACTGTTACAGTCTTCCGATATGTATCTTCAGGACAGCTGACACGCTTTCCGACCACAGGTGATATTCAATGAAACTGCAACCATACACGATGGTTTACTCTTGGTTGCAGCTCGTCAGACATGTCAGCAAGGTTGGGCTCAACTTGATTGAGCTCTATAAGCAGCATTAGCGCGTAGAATATCAACCCAAACCGTCTGGAGTCATACACAAAGTTCCATAGTGCGCGTCCCACTAACAACAAGGTACTTCGTTGATGGGCAGTACTGCATGTAGCTCTTTACCTGTGTCTGATCTATTTCTGTGTGGGGAAGTTTCTCTTATGTCTCAAGTCTTTAGGAGAAATGTAACCAGTTCAGGACGGATTTCTCTAGAATTCCTTAATATTTTAAGCCAAGGATTTGCGGGTTTATTACCTTCTTGAATTCATATTCAGTGAACTAACTACACTATCCAGTCGCATTAAGGTGACCACCTGTCAAAAGTCTGAATAACCACCGTTTGCAGCGCGAGACGTGTAGGAAGATGGTCAGCGAGGTTCTGGAAGGAACTGGCAGGGATGTAGAGCCACACGGATTGTAGTGCCCTTGCCAGCTGCTCTAAGTTTCTCGGTAGAGATCCATGACGCGAACACCCCGATAAGATGATCCCACAGATTCTCGATTGGGTTTAAACACTGGGATTTTGGTGGCCAGGAGATTACGGGAATTTCCTCCTGGTGCTCTTCGAATCACGCGCGCACTATGTGAGCTGTGTGACACATTACATTGTCCTGCTTGTAGATGTCTTTGTGCCCATGAAAAAAAAAACTGCATTAGGGGTAGACATGGTTTCCAAGGGTAGATAGTTATTTGCATTGATCCATTGTGTGTTCCAGAAAGATGGGATCACCCAGGGAATGCCACGAAAACATTCCCCACACTATAACTCTCCCTCCGGAATGCAGGGTGTTTGCTTTCAGACGTTTCACGCCGTAGACCCCAATGCCATCTGTACGATGGAGCATAAAAAGTGATTCATCTGAGAAGGCCGCCTGTCGCCAGTCAGTGGACGTTCAGTTGCGGTATTGGCGTGCTGATTCCAGGTTTCGTCGCGGAATAATTGCGGTCAGAATGGGTGCATGAACCAACCGCCTGCTGCAGAGGCCCGTACACTGTTGGTAGCCTCTTGGTTCACCTGGGTGGTCAGTTGCTCAACAGCTGCACGCCCATTCACCTGAATACATCTCCGCAGCCATCGTTCACCCTGTCATCTATGGCCCATGGTGCATCATAGCTACCTTGTCCCCGGTTTTGGATAGCGCCATTTTGTCATGCACGATATACTCTTCCGACACGCTAACAGTTTACAAACTTGGCCTTTCGAAAGTGCTTCCACTCTTGCCCCGAACTGGTCCGTGTATAAGGGAAGCAAATGATCATTTATTTCCTTCGTAGTAGTCGTACAAGAAAACGTAGCACACCCTTGATAAATAATCACACTCCAACACAGATTCAAAGAATGGGGAAATGTCTAAAGTGAACCATTTTAACGAAACTACTCTTCGCCAAGGAAATGAGATAGTGTTCATATTTTTATCTTGCCCCTAAAAACATGCCCTTTTGGCCGTCAGATAAATCGCTCCGTTTCCGCATTACGACGACGACCGCATTAGGTCTGCGTCCCTCCCCACCCACGCAACCTTCCTACGCTTTATATACTCTCCACATTTAGTGCTGCCACCTTCCTTCTGTGAGTGGTTATAGCACGATGACGTCGAATATAGGCGGTGCTCAGGTTAATGTGACCGGTCCTTGTATAAGGAAAGCTAATGATCATTTATTTTCTTCGTGTTTGTCACATAAGAAAACGTGGCAAACCCTTGATAAATGATCACACACCAACACAGATTCAAAGAATAGGAAAATGTCTAAACTGAACCTCTTTAACGTAACAATTCTTCACCAAAGATCTGGGATAGTGTTCTTGGATGTGCTCTTATAGAATTATCTGAATGTTCATATTTTCACTTTTCGAAAACAAGTCTTCCCATTTAGTTTTTCAGCAGCGCTGTGCGCCTCCCGGTGGTCTTAAATTTGACACGATCAAAAACTGAGGAATATTTCGACCTCCTCCTAGTGACTGTAGAATTCATGTAGTAAGATTCAATTTTATGGCGTGAGACTCACTCCATGTGGCCTTTCAATTGCTGCAATTAAAGCGAGATAATCTTCGCGCGACGTCGGCGGTGGATCGCTGTTCTGAAGGTCTTTGTCTACTCAGCCTATATGTTCCGAAAAAGAGGCATCATAGAGTACCAAGGAACTGTTGGTACACTGCTTTCTCTTCCCTCTCCTCTTATGTCCGATAAATATATAACCCGCTAACTATCTGATTTCACTAACAGTTTCATAAAATCTGTTTTGTTGTCGTTCGAGAGAATCAGTGTGCAGCTTATTGTTGGAGAACCATAATCAGAGGCAAGAATGATGAGGGAAGCGTGTCGTTGACGTTGAGATAATCAAAACTTACTTGACGGAGGAAGGAGGAAGAATGTAGTCGTGGCGTGTTTTACGTGTCTTCGAGGTTGTCCTCTAAAGAGATCTGAAAAACAGGTTCTTCTCTTCTTCTTCTTCAGCATTTAGATATCCACTCCTGGACACTCTTCCAATGATTTCCATGTCGATCTTCGCTGGGCAGCCTGGGTCCAGTTTTTTCCAGCGTGTCGTTGCATGTCTTCTCTCCATTTCGTCAGAGGATGTCCGACACGTATCTTTGACTCCCTCTTACGACACTGCAATAGTTTCTCGGTCCACTTGAAGTTGTTCCAGGCGACGGGTACTGCCCAACGCCACTTCAGTCTCGCTATCTGCTCGAAAACATCACACATCTCGTGCTTCTCCTTAACATTTCGTTCTTGATCCTCTCTCTCAGACATACTCCAAGCATTGCTGTCTCTACTGGACTTTGACTGATCCAGAGTCAATTTGTGCTGCTTGTAAGTGTCATTGTTTCGAGCCCGTGCGTTGTTAATGACAAGTTGCATGTATCATAAGCCTTTTTTGTATTTATGGGTATAATCTATTCACGGAGGATATAAGTAAGCTTCGCTAACGCCGTGCAGGTAAGGCCAATTCGCCGGGTGATCTCTGCTGTCTTGTTATCTTTCCCAAGTTGGATTTTGTGTCCCATATAATTGTATTCATTTCCTACATAGAGAGCATGATTTTTGGTGGAGACAGTAATAATGACAAGGCCCATGACTTTGGTCATTTAAAGATTAATTTTGAGCCTACAACTTGAGGAGCATCTTTGAGTTCTCGGTTCTTTGTTGACTGTTGGTGTCGGTGCTAAAGAGGACGATATCTTCTGCAAATGCAAGATGGTTTAGAAGTTTTCCTTCTATGTTGATACCTTTCTGTTCCCAGGATAGACACTTGAACAAATCCTCTATAGCCAATGTGAATAACTTAGGCGGGAATGTGTCTCCTTGTCTGACGCCTCTTCTCACGGAAGCTTTTCCAGCGATCGAGTGTTCCCTTATTTTTGCAGGTGGAGTAGTATTCTCATAAATGTAGTGGATTAAGTTGGTATGTCTGCGGTCAATGCGGTTTCTGCTCATCCCCCTCAGTATTGCCAAGGTCTGTGATGGCCTTGTGAAGAGGGATGTTACACTGCTTACATTCCTCTATCAGTGGACGTACTGTTTGATGTGGTCAGTTGTACAGAAATCTTTTCCGAATCCCGCCTTTTAGACTGGATCGAAGGGGGCGAATTGTGATGGCTCAAAAAGTATTTAACTCCGCTTCTCGGTGCTGACAGGGATTTTTCCTTGATGGCAGGTCTGTAACGGTGTGCATGCAGTGTCGTGATACCGATTGAGGAGGTGCTGGAGATAGAAGTAGCAGCTCCAAGATTTGAAAAGTCGCCAACGGCCGGAAGATTGATGTGCTGACATGAAGCCCCTTCTTATCGCATCCGAATGACTCCACGTAGCAGAGGATGACGAGGCGACCGTGTCGGCATCGTGCAGTTCTCTGGGCCTGATCGCAGTAGTTACTTTTTTATTATACATAAATTGTAGCCTAATGGTTAATGAGTTACGCGCGGAAGCCACGACAGGACAGCAAGGCACAAGGGCATTGATTAGCTGTGTTGAATAAAATAACTTTCTTTTCGCACTTAGTTTCGTATGAAGTAGCCGTTATCAGTTAACGCTATACGTAAAGTTAACACTTTCAATCCCTGAGCTATCTGTACGGAGTAATATCTCGCAGTTATCAGTGAATCAGAGAAGCTATAAAGCTGGCATTAGTTGTGAGGTTTCCGTCGGAACTCTGTCGCAACGGTTCCTCTGCTCAAATTTGAGAGAGCAATGGTTATTTTCTGTCGCAACGGTTCCTCGGCTCAAATTTGAGTGGGCTATTAAGATATGCTACATATGAGCTGATTAAGTGTGGATTCGCAGTCGAGAGGAGGTAGGATCGAGTACCCATCCGGCTATCCTGATTTTATCGTACTGTAATTTTTCTAAAACAGTGAAGGAATTTGCTGACGTGTCACTTTAAGCAAGGTGCGGTGATTTCTGCCTCCCACATTTAGTTTCCAATAACCACATCGTCAACGAGGTGATACTCTAAATATTAATTTTTCTATTCTTTTATTTTTTGTCTCCAATGTAGCATAAAAGTATTTTTCGGTTTAGGACGAAGTTCGGCCTCAGAAACAACTTCAGCAGCAAATGATGAACCAGTTCTGAGAAAATACTGCAAAACTGGGAAAAGGTCCAGAGAGAGATAGTTATTGAAATTATGAGCTGTGGTGTGTAAACGAATTATAACTGGCAAGTACCAACATGCTACATACGAGCGGATGTCTATATTAAGTAACGCAATCTTTAATAAAATATCAACGTAGAACTTAAATTCTGAGGTTGTGTAAAATATATTGTTGTAAAGTGTTTTCCATCCAACTGCGTGCTGCATACCGCTTCACCAATACGCAATCCATGTAGGATCTGCCATTGTTTTTACATTATATATTATATAATAACCACACGCAATATTTTATGCCTAATTTGGGTTAAATTTTGCAGTTTACGTTTCTGAAATTATACAGATTTAAATAATCAAACTAATTGTGTTACTATACCTACAAGTAAGTGACGTGTATTTAAAAAATGTGTTTACGGTCGCTCCCATCACTCATTGCGCCGAATGCCATCTTCGTTTACACGTATAATGTCATTTACATCATACTGCGCAAGCCATGTGGCGATGTGTGCCAGAGCGGACTTCTGGTATCATTAACTGATTTCCCACCCGACCCTCCCCCCCCCCCCCCCTCTCACATCTGCCTTGTTTCCCTCGCGAATAAAACGAGGGAAGAATCATTGTCGGTAAGCCTCTGTATTGGCTAAATTTCTCGAATTTTCTCGTCGTGGCCATTACGCGAGATGTATATGGGTGTAACTAATATGTTGTCCGTCTCTTCCCGGGAAGTGCTCTCGAAATTTCAATAGTAATCCTCTCCGTGATGCACAACACCTCTCTTGTAACGTCTGCCAATGCAATCTCTGTAACGTTCTCGCGCCGACTAAACGATCCCGTGGCGAAATGCACCGCTGTTCTTCGGATCTTTTCTATCTCTTTGTCAGTCCTACGTGGTAGGGATCCCATGTTTACGAGCAATACTCAAGAATTGGTCGAACAAAAGCCTTATGAGGCATTTCCTTCCCGGGTGAGTCACATTTCCTTAGGATTCTTCCTTTGAATCTCAACCTGGCTTCTGCTTTTCCTACTATTTGTTTTATGTGGTCGTTCCACTTCAGGTCACTTTGAATAATTACTCCTATATCTTTCACGGTAAATACTGTTTCCAGCAGTTTTTCATCAACATGGTAGTCATACAGTAGTGGCTTCGTTTTCCTGCGTATGCATAGTATGCTACATTTATTTATGTTCAGGGTCAACTGCTAGAGGCTGCACTATTCATCAATCATCTGCAGGTCATTCTGCAAATCGATAATGCATTCTGGAGTTGCTAATAGACAACCGCATCTCCGAATAGTCTTAAACAGCTTCCGAAGCTTTCTAGTAGATCATTTATATACATTGTAAACAAAAACAATAACGATCCTATCACACTTCCTTGGGTTGCCCCAAAAATACCTTACATCTGTCGATTCTGTTCCTTTAAGAGCGACGTGTTAAGCTCTATCTGCAAGGAAGACTTAAATCGATCCGCAGATCGGCCCGATACTCGTTAAGCTCGTAGTTGTTTCACTAAATGGCAGCGCAGAACGGTGTAAGATGCCTTCCTGAAGCCAAGGGACACGTCATCTACCTGAGCGCCGTCGTCTACAGCGCTGTGGATCTCACAGAGGTAGAGAGCGAGCCGAGTTTCGCAAGATTTTGGTGTCCTGACACTATGTAGATTTGTAAAGAGAAAATTTTCGTTCTCCAAAAACTTCCTAATTCTTGGCCATAAAACATGTTCCCTAAGTCTACAACAGACTGACGTCAACGATATAGGTCTATAATTGTGTGCTTTTGTCCTGCGACCCTTCTTGAAAATGGGATTGACGCACTTTTTTGGAGTTGTCGGGTATCCACCGTAGCGATCTACGATAAACTGCTGCTAGAAGGAGAGCATGTTCTTTCACATAATATTTGTAGAATCTTACGGGTATCTCATGTGGTCCTGATGCCTTTCCACAATTAAGCGATTGTAGAGCGCTGTTCCATTCCGCAATCGGTTATCTGAATATCCGCCATCGCAGACGTTGGCAGTACTGAGGGCGATGAGCAGAAACCGCATTGACCGCAGACATACCAACTTAATTCACTACATTTATGAGAATACTACTCTACCTGCAAAAATAAAGGAAGACTGGATCGCTTCCATGAGAAGAGGCGTCAGACAAGGAGACACAATCCCGCCTAAGTTATTCACCTTGGCTATGGAGGATTTGTTCAAGTGTCTACCCTGGGAGCAGAACGGTATCATCATAGAAGGAAAACTTCTCAACCATCTTGCATTTGCAGATGATATCACCCACTTTAGCAGCGACGCAAATAGTCAAGAAAGCCCCGAGAACGCAAAGATGCTCCTCAAGCTGTAGTCTCAAAATTAACCTTCAAATTCCCTTGTGAAGAGGGATATTACACTGCCTATATTCCTCTATCAGTGTGCGTACTGTTGGATATGGTCAGTTGTACTGAAATCTTTTCCGAATCCCACCTTTTTAGACTGGATCGAAGGGGGCGGATTGTGATGGTTGAAAAAGTATTTAACTGCACTTCTCGGTACTGACAGAGGTTTTTCCTTGATGATAGGTCTGTAACGGGGTGCATGCAGCGTCGTGAGGCCGATTGAGGAGTTACTAGAGACAGAAGTAGCAGCTCCAAGGTCTGCAAAGCCGACAACGGCCGGAAGAGTGGTGTGTTGACATCAAGCCCCTTCGTATCGCATCCGAATGACTCCACGTAGCAGAGGATGACAAGGCGACCATGTCGGCATCGCGTGGTTAATTTTTTATTATATACAAATTCTAGCCGAATGGTTAATGAGTTACACGCGGAAGCTACGACAGGACAGTAAGTCACAATGACGTTGATCAGCTGTATTGAATAAAATGAACCGCTTACTGATTTTACGTAAGACCGAAACATCGTAGAGTTTTTACTCAGACTGATCGACAAAATTTTACTTTCAGTGTCATTGAACGCTTCTCTCATTTCCCTCCTTTCGTTCATTATCGCTTCGTTCGGCTTTTGTTTGTCAGCTAGGTTTTGACTTCTTTCAAGTCTATGATGAAGCTCTCTTTGTTTAAGTAGCAGTTGTCTCACACATTTAATTATCGTGCTTGTAATACACTTGTATAACCAAGTTCCGCTGCAGCCGGCTGTAAGGCGCTGCAGTCATGGACTGTGCGGCTGGTCCCGCCGGAGATTTGAGTTCTCCCTCGGGCATGGGTGTGTGTGTGTGTTTGTCCTTAGGATAATTTAGGTTAAGTAGTGTGTAAGCTTAGGGACTGATGACCTTAGCAGTTAAGTTCCATAAGATTTCACACACATTTGAACATTTTTTTGCAGGCGGCTGTCAGACTCCGCCGTTAGCTATGTGTGTTCGTTCAGAACCATTCATTCCAATTTTTATGTGCGCATTGAATGGTTTAGAAGATGGCAACTGATATCCATACCGTGAAAAACGCAATAATAAGAATAGAACTTTTGTATTAAGTAAAATTACGAAAGCAACAGTAACAGCAACTGTTGGTAGGAACACTTATTGTAGCTCAGCAAGGCACCAGATGTAAAGCATATTTTATTAAATAGTTAAATAGCTGATGTGAAAAAACTGCTACGTAAACAAATTGAGCTTCATCACAGATTTGAGAGACGTAAAGGTACTTATTTGGGATGTAGACACTAACCGTCATTGTTACTATGGAAATAACTATGTCGGAAGATCGAGTAGATTCCTGGAAGAAAGCAAGAAGGTGTTGAACGTAAGCATGAAATCGATTTCAATAATATTTATTGCCCAATCTTTGTTGTTAGAAACGTGAAACTGCGAGGAACCTGCGTCAAAAGGTGCGAATAAGAGTAAAATTACGTATGCAAATACAGGACTAAGGATAAAATCACAAACTACCTCTGCTTGTACATAAACCAACTAGAGGAAAAATGTTTAAACGCGGCTGTTAGTATGTTATTGTGTGATCAGAGGACGTTATGAAATCGATGTTAGCAAAACTAGTTATTTATGTAGAACTGATATTGAAAGTGGTAAAGTTGGATAGAATATCCACCAACCTTGCAGCTTAATTTTACGACATAACTGCCTGTGTTCTGCGGATGATATTGCAGTTATACGCAAAAGCGTCAGGCTTGCAATTTTATGCTAATGTGGACTGATAACAACGAAAAGTTCTTAAGAGCAGTGTTCAGAGCAGGCAAATAAAGAAGTTGAACCTGTTGCCATTTGCGCTAAAGGACGGATGTGGTGTTTTCAAAGTTACACAAACATTTCAGGATCTTAATTGTTTATGAAGGAAAATATTTTTACATGTGAAACCTATCAAGATACAAATTATTTTGGGTAGGGTTGACCACCATCGCGAATTCGTAACTATTAAATGTGCTTCGGCACTCGGGTTCTGGTAGTGCGAATCAAATCGTAACCTTCTCGAAGTCCATCTCTTACATTAATGGGTTTTTGTTCTAAGATCATAAAGAACATTGTTTATTCCGTGGAAGTACACATATGAAATGTTATCATTAGTTTCTTAGAAACAATTTATTAACTGTATTTCTTAAAGTGTGCTAAATTTGGGGAAGTGAGTGTTAGATTCTGTTAAATTCCTTCAGATGCGAAAATCTGGTTGCCTGTGTAGCAGCGGACGATTAAAAAATATGAATTAACGCTCATCTCCCATGGGACCGCTTGCATTTCACCTTGTAGGATTCCCATTATTTCATTAATTTCGCAGGCGAAGTTTGTAGATTAATATTGTAAATTAATAGAAAGATTGTTCGGTAGCGAGATGTGATCCTAGTCATAGAACATACAGCTATAGTAAATGTTCATATACATCAGTTCTGAACGGCTTCCAGCAATTATACCTGTTCGTCTCATAGGTGATGATGTTACTACCAGTGCAACACACTGCATTGCCGAGGAGTTCTTTTTAATAAAATGTGATATTCAGCAGAGACAGCTTCAGAACTTCCGTCAAATGACCATTTATTTCGATCACAATCTGGTTAAAGTCTTCTGCAAAAATTAACGTTTGAGCACTTCATGTGTTTTCATGGTCCTCGCTCCGAGCTCTGATTTTCTTCCGTACTGGACGATCCCGTGAAAGTCTCTTTATCTCTGCATAGCTACTGCATCACACATCTAGTAGAACCTGTTTGATCTCCCAGTACTACAATCACTCCCACTCCCTACGCGCGCGCGCTCCTCTATTACCAGTTTGTTGACTGTTCCTTAATCCTCGATTCCTTAGGGTGTGTACCACCAACCCCCTTTCTTTTTCAATCTAATGGTGCTAAATTTACTTTCTAGCGAATTTGGTTCAGTACTTCTTCATTATTTATGCCACGTGCCACCTAATCTTCTTCTGTAGCACCATATTTCAATTCTCTTCTTATCCGTACTGTCGACGTTACGTTTTGATACAAGGCCACATACCAGACGAACACTTTCAGGAAAGATTTCCTTTAACAGCTAATAATTGACTCATATTGATAGTCAGAAGAACGTTACTTGAAACACATCTGTAATCTAACTTATTCTTCTGCTGAGACTCAAATTTTTATGGGTGTCAATTTCGTCACCATTAGGCCGCTTTCTGTGTTCTGAGAACAAGATCACCGGTTAAATTATTTGTTGCTTATTGCCATTTTTGATCGTACAGTCTTCCATTTCCTTGGTTATGGCTTAAAGCTCAGTAGTGACTTTGGTATTTTGTCTGTGTGAGATCTTACCAAGCCTGCAATAATGTAACACTTATTTGTAGGCCAGTTTCGGTTGACAAAATGAGGAATTAGTTGTGGTACATCGTGGAATATTCCCGCTTCAGTCCCTATACTTTATAGTTTCATGAAGTGCCAATACGTGACGTAGTCCTCAAAATGGGGTCTGTAACGGAGGTGAGTTCCAAGCAGTGAGTTATCATTGAACTTCTTTTTGCGGAAAACCAAAGTATCGCAGATATTCAGAGGCGCCTGCAGAATGTCTGGGGACACCTGCACGGTGAGAGTTTGGACGAGGCGTCTGACATCAGTGCAACAAGGTCGCGCAAACCTGTCCGATGTCCCGCATGCCGGCCGGCCTCACAGGGCTGTGACTTTTTTGTTTTGTTTTGGTTTTAGGGCGCAAAACTGCTATGGTCAGTAGCGCCCAGGGCTGTGACTTCTGGAATCTTGGAACGTGCGGACACCCTCGTTTGAGATGCTCGACTGTTGAAAACGAAAATCTCCTTCTCCGCGACAACGAAAGGGATCACACAAGTCTGCACATCCGAAGGGAACTCACAAAACTTCATTGGACTCTTGTTCCTCATCCGCCCTACAGCCCGGATCTCGCACCTTCCGACTTCCATCTGTTTGGCTCAATGAAGGATGTACTCCACGGGAAGCGGTACATGGATGTTATTGACGCAGAAGGACGTTGGCTCCGACGTCGATCAGTAGAGTAGTAGCATGTGGGTATATAACCCCTCCCTACTGTATGACGTGAGGCCGTCTTATTGAGCGGAGATCACGTTGAAAAATAGGGTTTTGTTAATCCTGAATTAAAAAAGTTGTGCATTACATATTAAACAGCCCTCGTAGTAATATATTTTTACCAGTTGTCTTTCCCGGATGAAATTACGTATCGGCATGAGAAAGTTTCTAACAAAGACAATGCATTTTGGAGCGTTGGCGTCAAAGACTTCGAGCTTAAGGGTTTCGTGTCATCAGTGGGACACAATTTCTTACGGGACTGTACTGCCAATAGTGTCATACCACTTCGAACCTATATTGTGGCATCGCAACGCAAAATATTTATGTACTATGGTTCCCAGGCTGGTGGAACACTTTCGATTTGATCTTACTTTGGCGACTTGGCCTTCTTCAGCTGCTCTAGATAGAGCTCTAAGCATGAGAATGCTGCATTGCATTTTAATAGTTTTACTGAATCGCAAAATGTATCAAAATGTTTACAAGGCGCTGATGGTTAAAAATCTGCAAAACTATTTCGATACGACCGTGAATTTCCAGCTGCCTTGTGGCCCACATACCGAAATTATGCAACACGAACCTGAACTGGACCGGCAAAATGGAAGGTGTTCATGGATTGTTTCCGAGTATTTTGGAAGAAGTAACCGAAGTCTCCCGTGGTTTGTTACACAGAAATTAGATTTAGTTTGATGTCGTACCCCATCTATCTTTCTACCTGAACTGCATTGAAAATATCAACACAAAACTACAAAAGATCGACTCTGTGTTTTCTGTGTCTTCTTTGGAAACATTTCTTCCACATTCACTTGCTATTGGCAACAGTGACGCTCGCTCTACTCTTCACGTTCAAGCCTGTATTCATTACTGCGTGGCTCAGTCTCAGGTTCCGTGATCTTTTTTTTTTTCTTGCAGTGTTGGTAGTGCGTTAACAATTACACACAGCAGTACTATGGATAGGTTTATTGATCAAAAGTTGGCAGAAATGCACCTCATATATTGGTTTACTGAATGCTACAGATGGGCGCCATAGCAGTGCTGTGCTCAGCTGTTCCCGCAGCGACGACAACCACATGACAATACTTTAGCATCTGAAGGCTGTTGCATCACTCTGTTTTTTATGCCGTACTTTGAGTGATTGCAGATTACAGGTTTTTTTTTACTGTTAGGAATGTATTTGTACGAAAAAAGAAATGCGGGTAACTAAGTGAATAATTATAGTAATTTTGCCGACTTGTATGTCCTGTCCTACCCCAGTTAACCAAACGGGAAAGGGGACCTACAGTTTAACGTGGAATTAGAACCACGTGTCGTTTGTAACGGTTCCTCACATCGTCGAGAGGTGAAGGTTAGGTTAAAACGCAGGCTGAAAAATCCAAGGCCCGACCGGGACTCGATTCCGAGATTTCTTGGTTTTCCGTCAAGCGCTTTACTCCACCCCTCCCCCCCTTCCCTCTTCCGTTTTTTTTTCCGTCGTGTCCTCTGCATTTGGTCTGGGTGGACGTCGTATTACACCCCTTCCAAGTTCAATGTTGAATACTTCACTCGCTGAGCTACTGTGCCGGTACCAAGAGACCACCAGATCCAAATTAACTGAATAAATCGTAGTCTGCACTGCCGCATAATGAACAAAATACGACCATTCCGAATATCAGACCAGCTGTGTTATTGTGTTGAAGAGTTGCTACCAAATAGAACGCAGAATGTCGTTTTCAACAGGGAAAAATCTTCATACGTAAAAGAAAATTCGGGGATATCCCAAGGAAGTGTTACAAGAATGTTACTCTTTACAATACATGTAAATGACCTAGTGGATAGCGTTTGAAGTT
The DNA here is from genome assembly GCF_021461385.2 of Schistocerca piceifrons. Lineage (NCBI taxonomy): Eukaryota > Metazoa > Arthropoda > Insecta > Orthoptera > Acrididae > Schistocerca > Schistocerca piceifrons. The sequence continues at coordinate 429,732,236 of NC_060142.1, forward strand.
CCGTAAGGCTTTTTGTGGATGATGCTGTTGTATGCAGAGAAGTCATAAAGCTAGAAAATTGAAGCAAAATGCAGGAAGACCTGTACGGTATCGACGCTTGGTGGAGGAATTGTTAGTTGACCCTTAACGTAAGGAAAAGTAGCGTATTGCGCGTAAGTAGACAGAAAGACCTTTTATTGTTCGATTACACGATCGCAGAACACTGGCAGTAATCACACCCATTAAATATCTGGGAGTGTGCATACGATAAAATTTAAAGTGAAATAACGACATAGAACATTGGAAGATCTTCAGGAAATGTTGTGCATCCATGAAGAGGTGGTTTACAAAAATATCGTTCGACAGTTACTTGAATAGTGCTTGTTAGTTTGGGATTCATAGTAAGAGTAGATAGGACTGATAAAGAAAATAGGGGAAATCCAGAGAAGAACAGCGCGTTTCATCACAGGTACAAGTAGTAAGCAAAAAAGAACCTGAAGGTAAAACTAGAGAGATTCGAGCTCGCACTGAACATTCGTTCTTCTTACGGGCCATATGCGACAGGAACAGGAATGGGGGGAGGGGGAGGGGGGGGGGAGTGACAGTTGTACACATAGTACCCACCGTCACACATCGTAAGTTGGCTTGCGGAGTACAGACGTAGATGTACATTATCGCTCTGTAACTAGCCAGCGGAGACTAATGGTCCTTATCCCAAAACACTCAGAAAGTATCCGTGAGCAACCTTTGAAATGTTGTCTGTGGATCCCTGGTACGCCCTGGAGAAGTATCACATCAAAACACTGTATTGTCGTAGAAAGAAAATGAGGAAACGTGAGGGAGAAGTAGACGAGGAAGACACGGCGCTGGCTAGCGGATGTGAGGCTTCCGCGTGCAGCGTGGCGACGTGGGCGCCTCTGTATTTTGGGCGCCGTTCTTGGCAGGCCTCGGCAGCCCTGACCTTCGCCGGCCGTGGCCCACTTAGCTCCGCACCTCGTGTTCCGCCGAGGTGGGGGCGGCACTGCGACTAGTGCTCTCTCAATATCTTCTCTGCGGTACGCACCGACACCCGAGCTCAAGCCATTATCAATAACACACGCTTGCACGATTTCTGATGATAACAGAAACTCGAGTACATCTATATCTACAACTGCATCTGTTCTGCGCAGGCCACCTTTTGCATGTCCAAAGGAACTCTGCATCGTAGTCAGAATAACACAGGCACTGCAATATCACATTTATCTGTCGGTACCGGGCAAGCGACTTTCAAGTACAACGTCTGACTTGTACAGGAATAGACATAATGAATGTACGAGTACAGGTCGTAGACACATGGCTGACGAAATACGGAGGTCTGGCCGTGAGTCGTGCACAGATAGCCAAATGGTAAGGCGACCGCTCGCGATAAGCGGGAAATCCAGGTTCGGCTCCCAGTCCGGCGCAAATTTTCACTGTCGTCATTCCATTCAACAGCTGATGGTAGTCCTTATTTGCAATTGCGAAATCATTCGACTGCCGTTAAGAATCCGTGTGGCCTTGAACTCTGATTTCACCTTCATGGTCTTTTCGCGAGATGTGCGTAGGAGGAAGCAATATGCTCAAATGTGTGTGAAATCTTATGGGACTTAACTGCTAAGGTCATCAGTCCCTAAGCTTACACACTACTTAACCTAAATTATCCCAAGGACAAACACACACACCCATGCCCCAGGGAGGACTCGAACCTCCGCCAGTATCAGCCCCACAGTGCATGACTGTAACGCCTCAGACCGCTCGGCTAATCCCGCACGGCAACAAGCAATACATTTTTTCACCCTTCTAGGAACGTACTCTCGAAACTTGAACAGTAAACCATGTGGTAGTATAGAACGTCTCTCTTGGATCGCCTACCAATGGAGTTGGTTGATGATTTCCGCGACGCTTTCATGATTTCTAAATGAACCTGTAACGAAACGCGGTGCTCTTCTTTGGATCTTCCCTATTTCTTTTATCACACCAATCTCGTACGAATCCCATACTGAGAGCAGTGTTGAAGCATTGGTTGAAGGAAGGTTTTGTAATCTACTTCCTTCATCGATGGACTACATTTACTGAAGATTCTTCCAGTGAACCTTAGTCTGGCGTCTGCCTTCCTGCGATTAGTTTTATGCGATCGTTTCACTTTAAATCCATCCGTACGCATATTTGTAAACATTTTGTGAAAGTAACTGCATCCAGTGATTGCTATGCAATTGTGTAATCACAAACTGCCGAAAAAATTAGTATACTTCTTTAGAGGTTTCCAGTTCACTCAAGACTTATTTTTGTAACAGTGCATATGGAGTATTTGAAATTACAAGATTTATAGATCAATAGCATAAGAGGTTCTGAGGTACCAGGCATCGACCCACGCCGAAACACCCATCTTTTAGTACCTGGTGTAGCCTCCACGGGCGGCGTTGTAGGCGTTGACTCTGGCATCCAGTCGATCGAACAGATGGCAAATACTTTACTGGAATACGTTATTCGATGCCTGTTAGACCTGTTCGTGCTGGCCAAGACAGTTGCTACATGTCTTGCAGAGCACTTTGAGTTTCAAGAGCAGTGTGTGGGCGAGCATTATCTGGTTGGAACAACACATCGCCTTCCTATTGCAAGTGTGGCAAAAGCCAGGTCTAACAACATTCTGCACATACCGTGCGCTGGTTAGCGTCCCCTCCAGAAAAACCAAAGGTGAACGAGAATTGTAGCTTATCCCACACCACGCCATAAGGAATGAACGGACTAGTGTGTCTTGGACGAATGTACCTCGAGAGAGGTGTGCAGGCAGAAGCTGCTTTCATCGCTGAAGACCGCGTAGCTCCATTCCATTTTCCAAGTGATCCTCTGACGACATGAGTTGGGCCGTGCACGTCGATGCTGTGGCGTGAGTGGAAGATGGGCTAGAGCTGTGCGTGCCAATAGTCCCGACGCTGATTACCGACCGGTTCGCAACAGTTCTTGTTGACACGTCTGGGCTGACAAGCTCTCTTGTCTGTGCTGTGATAGGTGTACGATCTACCTCTGCTGCGCATACAATAAGACAATCCTGGCGGGCGTCTGTGCTGCATCGGCGTCCAGAACCTCCTCCACAGGTGTGAGATGTTCACTTGACGACTGATACCAGCATCGCTGCACAACTGACGCAACACGTCCAACTTGTGTGGAAATTCTCCGAAAGTATTATCCTGCCATTCGGAAGGCCACAATTTGATCCCTTTAAAACGCACTCACTTGGCTGTAGGAAGCACGAGTGCACATATTTGCACCACACTTGAGCCTTCTGGAAGTAAGAATTCTCTATTAAAGGGTAGATGCAGATGGCATCTCGTTGCTAACTGGTGGCGGTCGACGTTGAAACCATTATCAGCACATCTACTACCCCCCAGGCGAAATACGCCGTCATCGGATCAAAATGGACGTCGTCTTTCCAGATGTACCAATTTTTTTCCAGCAGTATACAATAATAGGTCTTTCTGTCTATGTTTACGCAGTACGTTGCATTCGTTTATGTTGAGGATCAGTTGCCATTCCTGCATGAAGCGTGGATCCTCTGCAGGTCTTCCTGCAATTTGGTGCAATCTTCTAGTGTTGCGACAGTATCATCTGGGAATAGCGTAATGGAACATACGACGTTATGAGTCATTTATATGAGGACATGCTGAAATGTAATGTCACCGAATTTTTTGTGTGAAAATTCTTAAAGCCTTAAGACTTTTCACATAAAAATTTGGGAGACATTACTTTCCAGCAGACCCTCGAATATATTGTGAAAAATAATGGGTCTATAATGCTTACTTTATGTACACCCGAAGTCACTTTTACTTCTGAAGACTAATCTCCATTGAGAATAACATGTTGCATGCGGTTTGCTAGAAACTCTTCAGTCGGATCACACAGTTGGTCTGATATTCCATACACTCGTATTAATACCTTTGGCAGACAGGGAGTGTAGAGGTAGCGATATATACTTCCAAATCAGATGACTGCCTGCCAACAGTCTGGGTTAATACCAAAACTCCTGCTCAGTGCTTTACGGAATGAGAACATACGATACTGTGGATTGTGGATCGTTAGTAGGGTGAGGAGGTCAAGGTCGGCAGTCACCTTGTACTTTCAGGAAGAAGCAGGCTAGTAACACTGCTGGTATACATCCACCTACCTCCTTTCACATCTGTAATTCTTTTCAATACAACACTAACAGCATAGCACTCATTTTAGTTAAATGCGTGACACAAGACGTGTGTAATACTGTATGTACATTAATTGTCCACAAATCTTTAGGATCAAAACTGTCCACACTGTGTGTTTTGAGACGAAGAATGAATATTGGGAAACGAATGAAATGTCGTGCGACTAGGGCCTCCCGTGGGGCAGACCGTTCGCCTGGTGCAAGTCTTTCGATTTGACGCCACTTCGGCGACTTGCGCGTCGATGGGGATGAAATGATGATGATTAAGACAGCACAACGTCCAGTCCCTGAGAGGAGAAAATCTCCGACCCAGCCGGGAATCGAACCCGGGCCCTTAGGATTGACATTCTGTCGCGCTGACCACTCAGCTACCGGGGGCGGACGGGAAATGAATATTTCAGGTGGTGCGAAGTCTTGAATGAGGGACAAGTGTGAGGCACATGCTAATAAACTGGTTAAATTTCGTAATAAACAACCAACAGAATCTACACACACCTGTGGATTGGGGCCAGATTTTATGCTTATTTTTAACGATTCAACCGTTGATTCTTGGTGAAACATTGTGTATTGTATTCACATGAACACTTTTTTTTGTCTTTTTTGCAAATCTTTTACTTTCGTACGACCTCTACATTCAACAGCTTAAAAATATGGAGCGTTCCACCACATGATCCACCGTCTCCTTTACATCTATATCTCAAGAAGACTATGAGCCGTAATTTAACACAATAAAAATGGCTACGAATAATGAATTTAAATCTATGATTATTAATATGCTTCTCAACAGAAAAGAAGGAAGTCACATCCCCACTGTACTTAGTGAACAACACTGATGGACCAAAAAGGCAATGGTGTAATTTGCCATTTACAGGTTACATTTTGTACTAGGAGAGTAATAGTCTGAAGAGAAATGGTTTCCTTGTGTTTTTTTGTATTTCACAGACGTTAGGTAGATGTTACAGCAATTTAAATGATAATAATCTGCCGTCATGGATGTTGGGGTTTGTAAGATCAAATACCTAAAGTTCAGTTGTACTGTGTAGGACAAATGGGCCAGTCAGTGTGTACTAGTTTCAGAGAACAACTGAGGACCTGGAGACCAAAGAAGCCAGATTCTTCCTTTGATGAACATTGCTTAAACAAGAAGCACAAATATTTAATAGTTATACATACACAGTGAAAGGGTGCGAAGTTGACTCTGTTAGAAATTTTAGAATTTGAAAGGAAAAGCCATATGTTTGGGTCCCTGCATTTATTACTGAACTAGCCTACATAAGGTTTTTCACCCCGTTTTAGATAATTTTGCAACTTCTACATAGGAGTGTAGCTGATAATTCTAGAACCCTGGTACCATCATTCATAGATAGGTAATCACACAAATACCCGTTCCTACGCAGATATATCTATTTCAGTCTATCTTTTGCAGTAGTTAGAGTAAATGTTATCCTTAGGAATGACATGAGATTCTACAATACAGATGTAATTAAAATAAGAACAGAGATAATATTTATAGTTTTAAATCGAGAAGCGATAGATTAGGTAATTGACATATGTTTGCCTTTGTTTGGGCGCCCTCTTTAGAATCCTGAATTTTTCCTGGCGTATACAATTTTCAAACAACTTACGGGAATTCAGCCAGCTAATATTAACAGCGAGCGCCGATATTTCGGCGGGAGCACACCCCGCCATTTTCAAGGCACACTGCAGTTTGCCTTGAAAATGGCTGGGTGTGCTCCCGCCGAAATATCGGCGCTCCCTGTTAATATTACCTGGCTGAATTCCCGTTAGTTGTTTGAAAATCTTTAGATCAGTTGTGCACTGGAAAATGGGCGTAGGATTCGAAACAAAGGTTATACTAAAGTAAAATTTTGTGAAACAAGGTAAAAAGTGTTAGGTTTAGTCTATAAAATCATTTTAACGTCTTTCATTTATAGTCCTTTTTTTCAGTGTGCTACACATATGCAATACTGGGATAAGGGGGAATGGCATGAGCGTAGGTAACAAAAATTTATAATCAAATTTCTACCTTCTGAATCAGTTTATTTTGAAAGCACATTTAGAAATGTAACAAATTAGTTATACATTATTCTTTTAGTAATTGAATCTTCTGAATGAGTTCCTGTCATTGTCGACTCCGGACAAAAGTGTTTTTTTTTCCCTTGCAAATTGACGTTCAGTGTTTTGGTTAGTTCATAGGATCACTATAACTAAGACATTTTCCAGATACGTTTTTTGTTCCCTTAGAAACTGCACGTTGGTAGATGCCAAATCATACAAATAGCGTGAATAATTGGCTCTTGCCGTCATTTTTAAGCTCTATATTGTCGGTTTGTTTTTAATATACTGTCGAAGACTACTGCACCCTTTGAAAGGTATCACTATTTCGACTGCCCAAGATATTAACTGAACTAAAACTAAATACTGCGCGAACAGACCTGGGAAGATACCGACCGGCGTCAGCCTATAGGCGTCATTGGATGCGGATGTAGGGGGACATGTGGTCAGCACAAAGCTCTCCTGGCCGTTGTCAGTTTTCATGACAGGAGCCGCTACTTCTTAATCAACTGGCCTCACAAGAGCTGTGTGCGCCTCGCTTGCCAACAGTGCTCGGCAGACCCGGACGGTCACCCATCCAAGTGTTCAAGTGTTAGCCAAGTCCAAGAGCGCTTAACTTCGGTGTTCTGAGCTATCGATACTGCTCAGGTAAATTTCGCAGACAAGCATGTGGGAAGGTTGTAAACTAATGTAGAATTTTTGCATTGCTTCTTTTTTGTTAGAAGACTGGTTTCATGCGGCCCACCATGAATTCCTCTCCAGAAGTAGCCCCTTCATTCCCGAGTAGCATTTACACCTTCACTTATTTTCTGGAATACATTCCAACCTATCTTCCCCAACACTTTTTACCCTCCACAGTTCCCTCCAGTGCTATTGAGGCTATAACATGATGTCTTAACACATTTCCTATTATTTGGTCCCTTATTCTTGCCTCTTTTTTTTTCTTCTCCGATTATGAGGAAAAACTTATTCCTTATCTTATCAGCCCGCCCTACTTTTAACAGTCTTATGTAGCACCACATCTCAAACGCTTCGATTCCCTTCTGTTTCGGTTTTCCCACTGTCCATGATTCACTGTCATACAATCCTGTGGTCCAAACGTACATTCTCAGAAGTTTCTTCCTCAAAATTTCTTGAGGAAATAACACGTACCTAAAGACTGTGATAATATTACTAGGTGTACTAGGTTTCTGAGCACTAAAAATGTATAAATATTGGTTTGTTGAAAACAGCGTTTGTTGCTCATTCGTAAAAGTAACCGTAAATGCTCACTGTCGCACATAGACACACTGGCAGAGTTACTACGTACGCCCAGGAGACATTACGTTGTAACAACGGCACTAGCACTGGTGAAGGCCTCGATCGAGACCTGACAATCGGCTCTGGCTTGAACAGTCAGCGTTGATAAACCAACAGGCCGGGCAACTTCGTTTGCGGTGTTGTCGTGGGCACCTCCAAATACGACAGCTCCTTTCTGCCATTCTCGCCTGCACATCGACCTGTCTTAATCCGTATAGTCGACAGGCACACAGACGCCCCTCACTGTCAACTTATGTTAGCGGTCGCGGATCTCGTCACCGTATGGTGCCAGTTCTACAACACCGTCGGCGCTTCAGTGCGATGAGGACTGTTTACTAAGATGATTGATATTCTGGGTGGTGAACGTATGTAACATGAGTTAATTTCACATGCATATCGTAGAGGGAACAAAAATAATCAAAAAAATTAGTAAGTGTTTTATACTTACAGAGCCAATATTTAATACTATATGTGCTGATTAAAAGCGTATTGTCCACATAATCAAAGGATCTCACATGCGGTCAGCATATCAGTGACGAATTGTAAGTTTAATGACTTCACTGTAATAACTTAATATGCGCATTAATGTTCATTTCCGTACGAATCCTTATTATACCTCGACCGTGTCTGTCTAAGGGTGTACCACTTATTATTATTGTTCCTTTCCAAACAAACATCGTTAGTTGTAGTGATTCAAGCGTTCGGTGGAATACTAGAAGAAAACAGGACAGATGCAAGTAGGACTCGCCCTCTGAAGGCTCATCTATTCCTGTAATCGAGTAACTCGACGTTTTTGAATGTTATCAACATTGAAACTGTCAAGACATTGGTTTCGGGAATTCTAAGACTATCGAGAATGTTTTAAGTTTGAAGTCGGATAACAAATGACAAAATAAATGTTTTTCGTGTGATCTAATTACAAATTAACAATTGTCGGATCTTTTCCTTTTACTTGTGCTGTCAAACTACCCTATAGGCGTAAAGCGTAATTTTCGAGTATCAAAATATGTGACATAAATGGCTGTATCTTTTGATTGTATTAACTTAGAATAGTAAGTTGGACCTTACGTGATATAATTTTCAACCTGGCATATGTATAGCTTCCTGAGAAAAAGGAATCTTGACAGACGTACGCATAGAGTCAAACAACAATTTTTTTCGTGTGATATAATAATAAATTCACAAGTTTGGGATTTTTCTCTTACGTGTACTGTGAAACATTGCTTCTTGCCAAACTTCAGGCCTGTAGGTCAACGGGGCGTACCGTAAGGTAAGGGGCCCTAATATCGTTCCTGCTCCAAATTCCGTCCCCCTAGAAATTTTGAGTCTCGACAGTTGGTAACAAATGTTTAGCTCGGCGTTCATGTGTGACTTCAGCCCATTGTTTTGTTTAGAGAGTATGTTGTGTGTAGCACTTGTAGCTTCCGTGTACGAGGGTATTCAGTTTTTAATGCTGAGGTGAATTAGTGCAGCTGGCGAATTAACAGCCTGCAGTTCCTAGTGTCAGCACAGATTTGCGTTCAAATATTGTGCTGTGTTTCAGTCGTATGTTGCAGTCAAGAGTTTATTACATGTTTCTGTAGCGGCCTTTGCAATAAATGTGGGGATTTTTCGTAATTTCGTCTCCCGTGCATTTCTTTTTTCGTCCCAGCGTCGAAATTTGGAACTTATTAAAAACTGATTTTATTTGATATCTATAATGATTACTTTACTTTTTCAAATGAGAGAAAGCAGGCAGAGAGAAATGGATACGCAATACGAAATGTTTGGTTTGTTATCACGAAGCACGCTCTTCATCTGCACCAGTGGTTCCCAACTTGAGCGTAATTACTCCCTGAAGAGTAAAGTGAAATTTTCTTATGGATAAAAACAAAAAAGGCTCCGTTGTGTTTTGGATACGAAATACATAATTTTTAAAAGGTCGTTAACATTAACATTACTACACAAGAGTGTAATATTGATTACATAAGTTACCAACAATACATTGTTTTCAAATATTATAATTAAAGTGTGACAAAATGTGGTGGAGGTTATAGCTTGTGAAACGAATGTATGGACAGCATGTTCCTCACATAGTCCACCCAGTGCACACATACTTTCCATTTTTACCATGTTTTTACGACAGCAAAATTGACACTTGTACGTCACATAGGCTTAAACATCTCATGAAAATGTTTGCGGGGTGTGGGTGAAGCAAGTGTCTGTAGGGAGAGGAATTGTGCAGAGGAAGCTAGTTTTATGACGCCATTAATAAATATAGACCTTAATCAGAAGCATATAGCTAAGGTAGAATATTCCAAATTTTTAGGTATGTCCATTGATGAGAGATTAAATTGGAAGAAACACATTGATGATCTGCTGAAACGTTTGAGTTCAGCTACTTATGCAATAAGGGTCATTGCAAATTTTGGTGATAAACATCTTAGTAAATTAGCTTACTACGCCTATTTTCACTCATTGCTTTCATGTGGCATCATATTTTGGGGTAATTCATCACTGAGGAATAAAGTATTTATTGCACAGAAGCGTGTAATCAGAATAATAGCTGGAGTCCACCCAAGATCATCCTGCAGACATTTATTTAAGGATCTAGGGATATTCACAGTAGCTTCTCAGTATATATACTCTCTTATGAAATTTGTTATTAACAACCAAACCCATTTCAAAAGTAATAGCAGTGTGCATAACTACAATACTAGGAGAAAGGACGATCTTCACTATTCAAGATTAAATCTAACTTTGGCACAGAAAGGGGTGAATTATACTGGCACTAAAGTCTTTGGTCACTTACCAAATAGTATCAAAAGTCTGACAGATAACCAACAAGTATTTAAGAAGAAATTAAAAGAATTTCTGAATGACAACTCCTTCTACTCCATAGAGGAATTTTTAGATATAAATTAAGAAAAAAAAATATTAAAAAAATAAAAAAAATAAAAAAAAAATAAAAATAAAAAAACACAAAAAAATAAAGTTGTTATATTAACTTAAGTATGTTGTTAAATTAACCTAATTATGTCATGTATTGGAAAATTCGACTCGTTCCACATCATTACGAAATATCGTATTCATGATCCATGGAACTAGTATTAATCTAATCTAATCTATAAGTGTTTGCCCTCAACGTGAATAGTCAGTTATCTTTCCTGGGGAGAAGCATTCGCTATGCGCTGACAATTACTTATCATTCTATAAAAAGGTCGTTGGAAGTAAGAAATACTAATTGTCTCACTGACTAATTAGTTAGTGATGTAACGAAACAGCTACAAAAACTAAAAATCACTTGCCTTTCGTTTTTCTGAAAAACTTGTAACTATGTTTTTCATTGTAAAGTTTAGTTAGGCGCTAATGTTGCTGTGGCGGCGTGTGGGTGGGGTTACTAACGAGTATCCGTTAACACTCAGCGGTTATGGTCTCAGAAAGATTGGGAACCAGTGCGATAAGGATTACGTTTTTACTGACTGAAGTACGAAATCCTAATGACGAGACTCGAACGCATTATGGGCAGAATTATAATTTTACGCTCTAGGTTGCGGTCAAACTGACACCAACATTGTGGAAGTCCACCGACAACCGACTCTTTCGAAGACGGCCGATCTTTTCAAATCAGCACTACAGTGTGTGCGGGGTCTAATTCCAGCCGACCTCGTCGTCCAAACGTACAAGCTAAGAATGACAATCGGTAAAATTGAAATTTTTTTCCGATCGGATCAGGCGACTTTGTCACAAAAAATATGCACTGTGGAAAACAGATAAGCTTAAATCAAGAAAGGAGTGTGTGGCATCCTGAAGATGACAAATACTGTAACAGAGATATGCCCGGAATCTATGGTCTGAAATCGCAACTTTACTGGAAACCATGGGTAAGTAACGACTTCAAAATTTAATAATAATCAATTGAACGTTGCCTTATATTGTACCACGCATATTCTGTGGCTGTTTACCCGTTTTATCCTCATGTACTTAATGTGGTTGCAATCTTTCTTGTAGTATGTTGCCTGTTCTGTTGTTGTAGCATGTTATCTGTTCTGCATGCTACCGGCAATTGTATTGCTTCTTACCTCATGATGTTTCACAATCTATGGGTTAGTTTGTTATAAGATGTCAGAGTGTACCATGTGTTTCTGTTGTATGAAGCGTCTCAGTCCTGGAGAACTTTGCGTGTTCCTTTCTGTTGTGTGATTATTACTGTTGCAGTTTTATGTGTGTGTTTAGTGTGTATTGTATTTATTTTGCATGCCTCAGGTGTAGCCATTCTCTCTCTCTCTCTCTCTCTCTCTCTCTCTCTCTCTCTCTCTCTCTCTGTGTGTGTGTGTGTGTGTGTGTGTGTGTGTGTGTGTGTGTGTATGTGTGTGTGTCTGTGTCTGTGGGGTAGCTGCGCTCAGCATTGAGGTTATCAGCGCCCTTACGAACATCAGTTTAAATTAATATGGATAAAACGTAGACCATGGAAAACCGAGATAAAATCGCACTTAGTAGTCATTTTCTGTAGGAATTTGTCTGATCATATTTAGTTCCTTCAAATAGCTGTTCTGGGTTCTGTTTAGTCTGCTTATGACGTACTTGAGTCTGGTCTGGTTGTGTGTGGTGGTGTGGTTTGATCTGATGAGAATTACGGTACTGGATGTTGTGGCTGCTTGTACACAGAAAACTGTTATTGATGGTTTTATGTTTATAATTCGATGTTTGCCTGTCAAAATCTGTGCATTTATTTCGTTAAATGATATGCTGGTAGAGTTTTGAAATTCATCACTGTTCTGATTAGCATATTAGTTTTGTGAATCTTGAGCAATTTATATATCAGTATTTTATCATAGGTATTAAGTAAAAACCCACTAATGATGCTACGACTGTGGTGAAACACGTCTAAGTGAAAACGAAGTAAACTGCGTTCTTGCAAAAACCTAGAATCCGTTAATTTCCATTAATTTCTGCAGTGATAGAAACCTAATTTAAAATTACTGATGTGTCAACACAGCATAGAATTCAACTTTTACACGACGACACAAGCTCAGCACAAAAGGCTGTGGGGTGGTAGGACTGGACGAAGTGAAACATCAATCACCATCGACAGTTGCACTGAACATTTATTTGGCACATTTATCAAGACAAATAACAAAAAAAGAAACCCATCAACACATTTTTAAAATTACCATTTAGGTGAGAGCAAGTTACTTCAAAATGTAAACATTCATAAACCACGGCACTTATGGCCTATTACACATTCAGTGAAATGGGTTAAAATTTATTTACTCAACAACTAGGATCAACTTCAAGAACAATTTAGTAAAATTTAACTTGGAAATGTAGTCTTTCATTACTGCAGTGATTGATATTACCAAAGTAATTCAGAGTACAGGCAACAACAAATCAGATAGCCGGCCGCTGTGACCACAGGTTCTAGGCGCTTCAGTCTAGAACCGCGCGACCGCTACGGTCGCAGGTTCGAATCCTGCCTCGGGCATGGATGTGTGTGATGTCCTTAGGTTAGTTAGGTTTAAGTAGTTCTAAGTTCTAGGGGACTGATGACCTCAGAAGTTAAGTCCCATGGTGCTCAGAGCCATTTGAACCACTCATCTGTTTCCAATACAGGCTCAGCATGGACCCCCAAACGGGAGCAGCAACGCTCAAGAATAGGCACGAAAAATCCCAGAGGTAGTGGGTATCTACAACAAACACAATAATCCATTAGAGCGCATCATCTGTAGGATTAATCAACCTATTTTAATGAACATCAGTTAAGCAGTATAAATCTATTATCTTATGTGCGTAAGGCCAATTACACATTAAGCCGTGAGCGAACTAGATACACGGCCTGCTTAACTCCGTCGTGTGATATAAATACAATAACCAGGCGGCACTTAGACAAGGACCAGCCAAACTGTTTTCAGTGGCGGTTAACACTGACAGTAGCAATCTACAAACAGAGTGTATCAGCATTCCAGGCTCTAGTAAATGTTAATCGTCACATCACATACATCTCTCACTAGAACCTTGCGTACTAAACAAGTTGAATTAACTCATTCGAGGACAGACTCAGTAGGAGTGGTAACGGCCGACGAAGAAAATCGTCTACAGCACTGAGCCCAGTAGTCGATTCCGGCCACAATTTACAGCACAAGCAAGGCCCTTACCCTCTTGCTTGTTCGACAAAGCCACCCGCCGCAGATCCCGGTGCCAGGAGACATGCAGGAAGCGAGATACACGGACGTACTCCCAGTAACGTGACTGCTTCCACGCCGGCGATATTTGCTACGGCGCCGTCACCCGGGTAAACAGCCCCTTTTAGATGTGCTCTTCCTGCTGCCTCTCACAGCGCTTGTATTGTCCGCCAGACTTCCCAAACGACGTTACTGCTCGGCATCCCGAAGCAAAATCCTCTCGCTACTTGCTAGAGCTCACCCCTCGCTCCCCGTTCGGCCCGGTAGGTGGCGCCACCGCGCGCTCTGCGCACACGACTGGAAAGACTAGCCATACCAACGGCGGGAATATCGCTGATCGAGCCACACGGCTCAGTTACATTATGATATTATTGGAAAATTTGTTACACACCGCACGCTGATACATGAACATTTTACATCATGTAATTAAAAATAATTCAGTATGTCACAACAGTTAAACTGAATTATGTTGAGGAGGTACATACCTGCTGATGAAGTATTCTTTAAATGCTTCACGAGTCTCATATGCACTCCGTGAAGACCGATTACAATATATTGCGCCTTTTTCAAAGTCATTATTATTATTGTTATCATCTTTCTTGTAGTGGTTAGCACTGCTGTTCACTGACAGAGACTCGTTCTCACTTGTGTCAGGGTATCAATGACCAAGTCGTGTAGTAGGCAAACACATTTGACAACGGTACAGCACGTTCAGGATATAACAAGCTCTGCCTTGTGGGATTGCCATTTGCTTACAAGGATTCCAAAGGCACATTAAAGTGCTCGTCTGGCTCTAGCTAGGCGGTAGTTGAATATTTTTTTTGGTGAGCCACATTGCGTTGAATGTGATCTTATCAAGTAGTCCTTCAGAGGATATCCTTGATCGCCCAGCAGTACGTGAGGTGCGATAACTTCTGCTCGCGCCTGTAGTTTACTGGGTGGCACATTGAATGAGTTATTTCCCGGGCAATGATTGACGGCAGTATCTAAAAAGACACCCCTGTCGCTCTGACTTCCATATGCTCCTACATCCACCATTGTAAATGACGTCTGCAGTGCCGTGAAGGTGGATACAGAAGTACTTTTTCTAATTGTAGTACGTCCTCGTGGATCCCGATTTAGGAGGAATATCTTACGCAGATGTCTTTGCCTTCAGTACTTCCTATGGAAATGGGAAGTTCCACAAACGCTTGTAATCAATCACTATTTTGCGAAAATTTTCAGTAATCATAGCAGGCACATCTTTTGTACGCAGTTTCACACAGATGGCTGTACGCGTTTGGTAATGAGTATTGGCGATGTATTAGTGGTTATTCTGAATGAGAATGCCACTGATCTGAAGACCATTCCTGCAGAAAAAAATCTGAAACAAAATTTTATTTATGTCACCCATCTTTGGTGTAAGTGCAGATGGGTTAAGATGCCCCATACCTTGAATGTTATGTTTTTGACGTGTCACGCAAGCGATGACAAGAGCTTCTGTACAATGCTCCCATTAGCTATTTCCACCATGAGGCGTTGCCAACAAGTGCTCACAAACTCAGTAAGTCCACTACGCTTCTCGAAAGACATCGGTTCTTTTTTATTGTGTTATCATTTAACGTGTATTAGTGCGAGCGATTCGTTGATAACTGGTTATCATATGTGTATCTTTAGCTTTCACATGAAAGCAAAATGGCCGAATTTAAGAGACACGTATCGACAGGAACTTTTGAAGAAAAAGCTGCGAACAGGTACAGCGTCAGTGAGCAGTTATTCTAAGTGGAAATACTGTCACCAAATGCACATTTTTCAAGGCACTTATGCTTTAATGATTCTCGTCGTAAATGTTCCAAAACCTCAGAAATCCTACACAATAGTTCAATGGTCACGTAACCGACGTACAAGTTGTATCATGTAATGAAGGAAATCCACCTGAAGAGAATTCATTTTCAGAAGAAGCCGATGATGAAAGATGCCACTGTTTGACTCCATACGGAAGTGTTACGGGTACAAAATAATACAAATCGGCAGAGAAAAGGCCTCGAAAAGGAACAGATCCACTTTATGATCTTATAGAACAGCGGAAATGTAAGGCAGTATCCATAGGAGTAATAAGTTCAAAGAAACAGAATGTGAAGAGTATGAAGAAGACTTTCTTTCGCATAAGTTTATTGCCACATTTTCATGTCATACCACAGCATCTGAAATTAGTCATTAGACATAAATTTCAGCAACTACTGAATGAAAATCTGGTTATGTATCAACGACGCCCACACTCCTTACAACCACTTCCTCACCAAGTCCGTCAGGTTCAGAACACTAGAGTCACAACTGCCGCTAAAATTCAGGAACAGTATATGAAATCGAAAATTCTATGTCACAAGGTACCACACATTCTTTAATGTGGCACAATGAGGAATATATAATTTCTACATTGGTAAATCGTTTGTAAATTGTAATTAGATATTTTATAATTTTTGTAATTTTTTATTTCAAATCAGCAACATTATTTCTTTATTAATTGTGAAATATTGATTGCTCGAATTGAGGGATGCATATGATTTGCGAGAAAATTCAAATTGCTATTGTATCCTGTTCGTAATATCTCGTAACACAGTTTCACAAGAGGTCCCCAGTGGTGAGATCGACTTTTTGAAACCTTATATACAGTGATATAGGTTAAGGTGCATGATATCACAACCTTCAGCCATTCACCCTGGGAGGCCCACATTTGTGAGTAACGCATGAAAAAAGGAAAAAAAAGTAATTTCGCGTGACGCTCTACAGATATAAAAATAGTAATGACATACAGCCTCCCTGTGCAGCGTAACGGTTAAGCACAGTATTTACATGCAAACGGTTGTGGATTCGTATCTTCTTAAGTGTCTAAAAACTTTCTGTTCTTAAATCTCTATTGAAATGACATTAATCATTATTTGTATCCAGTTATTTGGTTTAAATGTAATTTTTTAATGCATTCCTTTGTCACGTAATACCAATCATAGTATTAAACTTTTTCATTTGTTCCTATTTTTCCTTGTATCATTCTTTTTCCACTTGGAATCTTTATTCATGTAATTTCAATAATTATTACTTATTATCTTCGATTTAATTTCTTCCGTTCTACCGTTTTATATTTTTGTCCATGTTATTGCATTCATTATTCATGTTCCTCATTTTACTTGAATTGAGTATTACTTATAATATCGTCATTTGTTTAAATCTTCTTTTGTGTTATTTTGTCAGAAGTGCGGTAATCAAAAAAAATGTGAATTGTGTAACAATTAAAACATCTTGACACTATGGCAAAATGTGTATAAATATATTGTTTTGTCTTTGTTTTCCAACCAATAGATCGGTATTTTAAGATATGTGAACTATTATTATAGATAAATAAAAACAATGAAAATCACATGCATAAATATTTCAAATGGAGAAGAATGACTCAAAGTTAAAATAAGAGTAAATAAAGTAGTTAATACAATATTAATTTAACATGCCAAATGAATAGCAAAAAAATTACATTTAACTCAGTTAATTGAATACAAATAATGATCAAAGTCAATGCGATAGGGATTTAAAAATACATTTTAAATCTCCTTACGAGATTTGAACCCACAACCTTTTGGATATAAGGCCTCTACATTAACCGATACGCTACCGACCAAGTCCGTTTAGCACACTGGACTCGCATTCGGGAGGACGACGGTTCAATCCCGTCTCCAGCCATCCTGATTTAGGTTTTCCGTGATTTCCGTAAATCGTTTCAGGCAAATGCCGGGATGGTTCCTTTGAAAGGGCACGGCCGATTTCCTTCCCAATCCTCCCCTAACCTGAGCTTGCGCTCCGTCTCTAATGACCTCGTTGTCGACGGGACGTTAAACACTAACCACCACCACCACCACCACCAAGTCCGTATATTATTGCTATTTTTAAAGTTGCAGAGTTCCACGTGAAATTTTGAAATTTTTTTCTTCGATTACTCGCAAAGGAGAGCACACCAGGGTGAATGGCTGCAGGGTGTGGTACCTGGGGCTTAACCCACATGACCGTATATATGGTTTCAAAAAGTCGATCCCCCCGCTGAGGACTTCTCCTTATTTGTGTGAGATGCTCTTCAGTTGATGTAGAGCAGCAGTTATACGTCAGCCTCAGTTTTCTGAACGAGATATTAAATAGTGTGAATAAATAAAAGTTACCGTTTGATTGCGTATAGCCTCGCTTCCGTTGAAATACATTTTCTAAGTTTGGATTCCTTTTCAGTATCACTGATGAGTATATAAAAGAGCTTTTCTCTCTTCTCTCTAATATATTCCTATACCATGTCTGGCTGTTCTAGTAACCGAAGAAAGAACAGATGATGTTCGCCACGCTCTTCTCGAGACAGATATAGCTTATTCACATGCATTAGATACCGTTATAATAGCAAAATCCACAATGGAGGAGTCGTCTCTAAACACAGAAGCTTCGTGGTTCTATGCCGCCATAAACTGAGAAGGAGATCGGTTGCACTGTGATCAAACTGTCGGCCGATGTTATCGGGCGTCCTCTGGCGACTGTGTACGCCGTCCGTTGTCGTTGCCACTCTTGAATGAAGCCTTAGCCTGTTGCGCTAACACCGCTGCTCACGGCCGCTGCCCTCGTTTGGAATTCGAAAAGCTCGTAAAACTTTGAACCTCGTTATCTCTGAAACGCTCTTGCTAGAGCAGAAAGTATAAGTATTTATACGCTGTGACAGAATTTGCGAGACCCCTTGTCTTTTCCTTATGCTGAACTGGAACGCTTTACTGTCTATTACACAGCATTAACACGCCTGGAGAGACAGTGCTGCCAATATATTATGAACTCACAAGTGTCCCTAGTGTACCGTATAGGAAGCAAAACATGAGATGCAACCTGGAAGCAACTTGGCCAGCGTTCTATCCAGCCGATGGCGAGGCTACGCGTCTTTCGCCTATAACCTCTAGCGCGCGTTGCAACATTCACATTGATAAGCGCCAAATTATATGCTATTGTGGTTTGATTTTCCACGCAAAATATCTTTTAAAATTCTAGTGAACCACGGTGCAGCAACAACGGCACTGTGACTATAGCTAATGCAGCATATGATGAGACGAAAGTTGAACTGGTAAGCGTATCATTTCCGACAAATTTTATATGAACGAAGGAAATTGGCTGTTACGTAAGTTCGTGGCGTTATTGTTTGACGTGTTGTCACGGAGGTTGTTATGGGTGTATTTATCAACTTTCAGTTTTTGTTCGAAGTTCTAGTACTTTTGGTGAGGTACTGAATGTTGCACTTTTGAAGGATATGAATAGTGTTCTTTAAGCGTTCTAAACCGAAACATCAAATGGAGGAGGCTAACAATTATGACATTTTGTTCGCTTTCGATATTGATAAATGAACTGGTTGAAGGAGTAGTCGGTGGATGCAGCTCAGCTCGAAACATTTGTGCCGTTTCAGGAAGATACATTTTGACGTGAGTTATTACTGGTATTCAGTGGGCAACGTACGAAAATCAAGGAAATATGGAGGGTGCCCAAACCTCATGAAGCTGCCAGATATTACGCACTTTTGGAATCGAAACAGTCCGTGTCTACATGCATTTCAGTCATACTCAAATACCGTTACAGGACTACAACGAAAATACAGAAATTTAGATATGTGGGTAGACACACAATGATAGCCAGTTAACAAATTATTCAGTGCCACCATAAATTCAAAACAATTTTGTAATCACATAAAACTAAAAATTACTTCGTCGGAAGCGGGGAAAGCACGCATTAAAAATTGCGCAGTTCTCAAAGTTGTTCACGTTTTCAGGGTACTGGTACAAGACTGCGAGATAACTTGGGGGGGGGGGGGGGGGAGCTTAGGAAAAGCTTTTCTTACTGATTGTCGATCTACCTGCTTTCAGCTGTGTCCCAGAAGAGATAAAAACCCTCTCTCCAGTACGATTTGTACCATCTGCTGGCAGTCTTCCCTCTAAAGTGGTAACACTATTCTGCTGACCTACAGGACAACTACAGCAAACACTACACACATTTTGCCCCAGTGATAGCCAAGGCTAATGATTTGCACCGTAAGAGACGATATTAGTTGCAGTTTATGCTTGCAAAGAACCTCCTGGTCTCAGAAATATAAATTTGCTGACTCTGTCATCTCTTAAATGAGTATCGTACAGAAAATGTAATTGAAAATACAAGAAAATTCAAGTGAATAAAGAAGGATTATTCTCAGCCACTCCAGGAAGTAGGTCGCAGTTATGTATGTCAAACATATTCTGGTTTGTTGCAGTATCTGAAACTAGACGTAGGACGAATTTTTCAATAGCTGAGCTGTTTCTTGAGCGTGCAGGCAGCTGCCAAGTTGATCAAACGAATGCATCATGGAAGCTTATAAGCATTTTTGTAACCAAGGGCTGGAGCTGAAACATATCAGATTCATCGATTGCAATCTGAACTGCATAAATTAAGATCGGAGGAATTATTTGGACAGCCTTATTCTTCAGTAGCCATCGTAATTATATTTGGTGCTCCTTCTGACATGTACTAGAAACAGAAAAGCTAATCTGTCACACACAATTCAACAGTAGCTGTTCCGTGCGTCACTATGACTGACCCACACTTAATCTCTGACAGGGAAGGAATTGCTCAACTGCGTGTTAATCGCATCGACACCTCAGGACCCCAGGACACCAGTCTTGATCGGTAGATAAGTTATTTACGCTCTCTATTGTTCTGTTATCTGAACCTAAATTCCTGTCGGAACTAAATCCTTTTAGTTGAGAATTGTTGCAGATATTCTTTACACTGGCAGCAGCGTTAGCGATAGATAAGCAATATCCTTAGATAATAAATGAGATACTGAGTTTAACGGACGAAGGGAGGAATGTAAATGAATGACATAAAGCAGACAAAAATGAATACACTCGTTTTAAACTGAGACTGAGAGAAAATAGAAAATGGCTAAACAGAAAGAGCTAAATAATAAATTAAATTGTAAAGAAGCATGCATGACTATGGGAAAGATGTCACCTATAAGCAAATTAACGAGACATTTGGAGGGAAAGGAAGCAGTTATACGAATATTAAGTGCTGTTATGGCAAGGCAGTACTAAGTGAAGAATGGTGGAAGGAATGAATGAAAGTGCTGTAAAAGGAAAATGAACTTGAAGACAATATTTAAAGAAGAAAGTGAAAGTAGATGAAGGTGAGATGGGCACTATGATACTGTGAGATGAATTTTATGGAGCACTAAACTACGTAAGTCGAAGCAAAGGATTTCGAGTAGACGACATTTCTTCAAAATTATTGAGATTCTTGGGAGAAAATACCATGACAACATTATTCCACCTGATGTCCGAGGTATATCGTATACACGAAATACCCTTAGACTTCAAAAAGAACGTAATAATTCCAATTCCAAAGATTGCAGTTGCTGGCAGATGAGAATCTTACTGAAGTACAGATCTAATAGGCCATGGATTCAAAATGCTGAAACAATATTTTTGCAGAGGTATGGAGAAACTAGTAGAAGTCGATATCAGGGAAGATCAGTTCCGGAGAAATGTAGGCACACGTGAGGAATATTGACTCTATCTCAGACAGGAGGCAAACTTAGGTTTATTGCGTTTGTCGATTTTGAGAAAACATTTAACAGCATCGACTGGAAGACACACTGAAATACTGAAGATATATTGGTACAGAACGAAGGGAGCGGTAGGTTATTAATAATTTGTAAAGAAACCAGGCCGAGAAATGAAGGGTGGCAGTTGCTGAGAATGGAGTGTGAGGGTATTGTAGTATATTCCCGATGTTATCCAGTCTGAGCATTGAGCAATCACTAGTGGGAAAGTTCAGAGAAAGAAATAAAAACTCTGAGGTAGGAGGGAGCGGTAGATTATTAATACACTCCTGGAAATTGAAATAAGAACACCGTGAATTCATTGTCCCAGGAAGGGGAAACTTTATTGACACATTCCTGGGGTCAGATACATCACATGATCACACTGACAGAACCACAGGCACATAGACACAGGCAACAGAGCATGCACAATGTCGGCACTAGTACAGTGTATATCCACCTTTCGCAGCAATGCAGGCTGCTATTCTCCCATGGAGACGATCGTAGAGATGCTGGATGTAGTCCTGTGGAACGGCTTGCCATGCCATTTCCACCTGGCGCCTCAGTTGGACCAGCGTTCGTGCGGGACGTGCAGACCGCGTGAGACGACGCTTCATCCAGTCCCAAACATGCTCAATGGGGGACAGATCCGGAGATCTTGCTGGCCAGGGTAGTTGACTTACACCTTCTAGAGCACGTTGGGTGGCACGGGATACATGCGGACGTGCATTGTCCTGTTGGAACAGCAAGTTCCCTTGCCGGTCTAGAAATGGTAGAACGATGGGTTCGATGACGGTTTGGATGTACCGTGCACTATTCAGTGTCCCCTCGACGATCACTAGTGGTGTACGGCCTGTGTAGGAGATCGCTCCCCACACCATGATGCCGGGTGTTGGCCCTGTGTGCCTCGGTCGTATGCAGTCCTGATTGTGGCGCTCACCTGCACGGCGCCAAACACGCATACCACCATCATTGGCACCAAGGCAGAAGCGACTCTCATCGCCGAAGACGACACGTCTCCATTCGTCCCTCCATTCACGCCTGTCGCGACACCACTGGAGGTGAGCTGCACGATGTTGGGGCGTGAGCGGAAGACGGCCTAACGGTGTGCGGGACCGTAGCCCAGCTTCATGGAGACGGTTGCGAATGGTCCTCGCCGATACCCCAAAAGCAACAGTGTCCCTAATTTGCTGGGAAGTGGCGGTGCGGTCCCCTACTGCACTGCGTAGGGTCCTACGGTCTTGGCGTGCATCCGTGCGTCGCTGCGGTCCGGTCCCAGGTCGACGGGCACGTGCACCTTCCGCCGACCACTGGCGACAACATCGATGTACTGTGGAGACCTCACGCCCCACGTGTTGAGCAATTCGGCGGTACGTCCACCCGGCCTCCCGCATGCCCACTATACGCCCTCGCTCAAAGTCCGTCAACTGCACATACGGTTCACGTCCACGCTGTCGCGGCATGCTACCAGTGTTAAAGACTGCGATGGAGCTCCGTATGCCACGGCAAACTGGCTGACACTGACGCGGCGGTGCACAAATGCTGCGCAGCTGGCGCCATTCGACGGCCAACACCGCGGTTCCTGGTGTGTCCGCTGTGCCGTGCGTGTGATCATTGCTTGTACAGCCCTCTCGCAGTGTCCGGAGCAAGTATGGTGGGTCTGACACACCGGTGTCAATGTGTTCTTTTTTCCATTTCCAGGAGTGTAGTTTGTAAAGAAAGCAGGCCGAGAAATTAACTCTGAGGTTTGCTGATGACTTTGAATTCTATCAGTAATGACAGAATGTTTGAAAGAGCATTGAACAACATAATGAATGGTGACATGAAAAGACGTTACAAGAAGAACTCCAAGGAAAGTAGAACAAGGGTAATGGAATGTAGTCGAATTTAATCAGTCGACGCTGAGGGAAGTGGGAAACTAAAAATAGATGTGTTTGG